>NW_016810242.1:2763396-2772645 GCF_001698545.2 Rhinopithecus bieti | reverse complement strand
TAAACTAAAGAGCTCTGCACAGCAAAAGAAACTACCATCAGAGTGAACAGGCAACCTACAGAATGGGAGAAAATTTTTGCAATCTACTCATCTGACAAAGGGCTAATATCCAGAATCTACAAAGAACTTACACAAATTTACAAGAAAAAGTCAAACAACCCCATCAAAATGTGGGCAAAGGATATGAACAACCACTTTTCGAAAGAAGACATTTATGCAGGCAACAGACACATGAAAAAATGCTCATCACCACTGGTCATCAGAGAAATAGAAATCAAAACCACAATGAGATACCATCTCACACCAGTTAGAATGGCAATCATTAAAAAGTAAGGAAATAACACGTGCTAGAGAGGATGTGGAGAAATACGAACGCTTTTACACTGTTGGTGGGAGTGTAAACTAGTTCAACCATTGTGGAAGACAGTGTGGTGATTCCTCAAGGATCTAGAACTAGAAATGCCATTTGACCGAACGATCCCATCACTGGGTATATACCCAAAGGATTATAAATCATGCTACTATAAAGACACGTGCACATGTATGTTTATTGTGGCACTATTCACAATAGCAAAGACTTGGAACCAACCCAAATGTCCATCAATGACAGACTGGATTAAGAAAATGTGGCACATATATACCATGGAATACTATACAGTCATAAAAAAAAGGGTAAGTTCATGTCCTTTGTAGTGACACAGATGAAGCCGGAAACCATCATTCTGAGTAAACTATTGCAAGGACAGAAAACCAAACACAGCATGTTCTCACTCATAGGTGGGAACTGAACAATGAGAATACTTGGACACAGGGCAGGGAACATCACACACTGGGGCCTGTCATTGGTTGGGGGAATGGGGGACAGATAACATTAGGAGAAATACCTAATGTAAATGACGAGTTAATGGGTGCAGCAAACCAAAACGGCACATGTATACATATGTAACAAACCTGCACATTGTGCACATGTACCCTAGAACTTAAAGTATAATAATTTAAAAAAAAAAAAGAATTTCTCTAGGATAAATAGGCACAAATAAAATTGCCGAGTCTTAAGCTATGAGCATGCATCACTTTTTTTTTTTTTGAGACAGTCTCGCTCTGTTGCCCAGGCTGGGTGCAGTGGCACAATCTTGGCTCACTGCTGCCTTCCTTTCCCGGGTTCAAGCGATCCTCCTGCCTCAGCCTCCTGAGTAGCTGGGACTACAGGTGCGCACCACCGCACCTGGCTTTTTTTTTTTTTTTTTTTTTTGAGACAGAGTCTCACTCTGTCACTCATGCTGGAGTGCAATGGCACGATCTCGGCTCACTGCAACCTCTGCCTTCCAGGTTCAAGCAATTCTCCTGCCCCAGTCTCCTAAGTAGCTAGGATTACAGACATGTGCCACCAAGTCCAGCTAATTTTTGTATTTTTAGTAGAGATGAAGTTTCACCATGTTGGTCACGCTAGTCTTGAACTGACCTCATGATCCACCCACCTCGGCCTCCCAAAGTTCTGGGATTGCAGGCGTGAGCCACCACGCCTGGCCACACCTTGCTAACTTTTGTATTTTAGTAGTGACATTTCATCATGTTATGATGTTTCATCATGCTGGTCTTGAACTCCTGACCTCAAGTGATCTGCCCATCTCGGCCTCCCAAAGTGTTGGTATTACAGGTGTGAGCCACTGTGCCTAGCATGTGCACTGTGCCGAGCATGTTTAATAGGTAATGTCAAGGTATTTTTCAAAGGGCTTGTACCAATTTACAGTCCCATAAGATAAAAATGAATTCCTATTGTTCTACACATCCTTCATCACTAATGTCAACATTTTTTAATGTTTACTCTTCAGATGGTATATGAGAGTATTTCTTTGTGGTTTAAAGTTGCATTTTCCTAATTACTAATGAAGGTGTACATCTTCTGTTGTAGTTACTAGTAAGCTGTGTTTCCTTTCTCATGAGGTCTCACTTGAAGTCCTTTACAGTTATCCCTTAGTACCTGTGGAGAACCGGTTCCAAGATCTGCACACCCACATACCAGAATCCAAGGATGCTTAAGTCTCTTATATAAGATGGTGTAGTATTTGCATACAGCCCAGGCATATCCTCCTGTATATTTTAAATTATCTCTAGGTTACTTATAGTACCTAATACAATGCTTTCATATCACTTCACTGGCATGTATTCAAGGTAGCACTCAGCATGCAGCAAATTCAAGTTTTGATTTTTGGAACTTTCTGGAATTTTTTCTCCTAATATTTTCAATCCATGGTTGGTTGACTCCAAGGACGAGGAACCCATGGATACAGAAGGCTGACGACACTCATTTTCCATTGATTGGTTTGCCTTTCTCTCTTAAAAGTTCTTTATTCTGAATTTTAATCTTTTGTTTTATATGTTGCAAATAGCTTCTCACTTTGTACCTTGACTTTCCCCTTTCTTTATAGTATTAGTTATTTTAAACATGTTTTTAATTTATATGAATGGCCCCCAAATTTGTAAAGCAATATATTTTTAGGTATATATAACACCATTAGCAACTATTTATTTTTTTAAATTAATGAGAATTAGCACCCCAAGGAGAGGGTAGAACTTTTGAGAATTTAAGACCCTACCTTATTTCTTAAATATAATACCTATAACATTCTACATTTGTTCTTCTTTCATTTATATTTTCATTTAATAATATTATATAATATCCTCAAATATTTATGAGATATAGAATTTTCACCTCTTTGGTCTTGGGATAGTAGATTTGTATCTTTACTAGGATATGGAATCCAAAGATTTCCACAGGTCTCTAGAATAGTATGGGTAATATATATGAATAGTATGGCTAGAAGGATGACTGTCAATAACTATTATCCTTTTATGATTACAATAACAGCCTTGAGATAGTAGATTCAGTGTCTTTAATTCCAAGCTCATCATAATTAGCTTATTTTTCTTAAGTGTCATGCTTTCAATAGATCTAGAAAATGTGTAGTTTGATGAGTAATTTTGTTCAGTTCTGATGTCATAAAAAATGATTCATCTTCTATATCAGTATTTTGAGAGGAAAATATCAAGTATGCTAAAGGAAAATAATATCTACTATTTATCAAATACTACATAGTGACATCTTATATTTATTATTTTTAATTCTCACAGAACTGTACAAGGTAAGTTTTATAAATGAGGAAAATGAAGCTTTTTCTTCATTTATATTCTTATATACTTCATTCTATTGTGTGGCTTTGGGAGCCACACAATAAGTACCAGAGCAATAGTTATTAAGTGGTACAGCAATATTTAGCAAGAGGTAGAGAACAATTCAAACACAAGCCTAGTAACTTCCAACCTTACTCTAATTCACATTGCATATTATTGAAAAGATCGCTAACAATTAGCTATTCAAAGGCAGTTAATTAAATAGGAAGTATTTAATAAACACCTACTAGGGAAAAAATACTATATTGACTGCCGGCAAATTAGAAGTAATCTAGATTGCATGCTAGAATATAACCTTTAAAATCAGGAAAATATTAGGTCTCACCGGTCCCACTCACACCAGTCTAGTTGACTGCCTTTGAGCAAGTCATTTAATACCTCTTAGCCCCACTTTACTTAAATATAAATGAAACTACAGTGGAAATGGACTGTGTATGTTTATCTGTGCTGAGTGAAATAGAAGCGGGAATTGAATTAGGTTTTAAAGTAAATGACGAAAGCAAAATTAGATACATTCAAAATAACCCTTCAAAATTCTTAAATCACTCAAACTACAGTTTCAAAGATACCATCCCTTACTGGATCCTATACAACTATTTTATTTTATTTTCATCATTTGAACGTGGCAAGTTGAACAGTAAAAATGGTTGGGCATGTTACATCAAAACTATCTACATTTAAAATCATTCTTTGTGTCAGGTGCAGAGTAGTTAGGACATTCATTGGATGAGCATCTTTTCTTTGCTTGGTGACTGCGGAAGCAGTGCAGCAGTTAGAGAAGTGGCTTAAGACTTCAGCGCTGGGTAACAGAAGATGGCCCAAACCAAGTAGATTGTTAGTAAATCCACTGGTGAGGAAACCTCCTGCAAACAGCTAGCCACTAAAGTTGCCAGGAAGAGCAGCCCCTCTACCGATGGTAAAAACAAAACAAAACAACAAAAACGAAACAACAACAACAAAAAAACCCATAAAAACTCATCACTACAGGCCCAGGACCTTGGTGCTTGGAGAAAGAAATTCATCATTACCGGAAATTGACCAAGCTTCTCCTGTACTTCCAGAGGCAAGTGAGGCATAGTTGGTGGATGTGTTGGAAGACGCTACTCTGTGTGCTATCCATGCTAAGAGATGCCCAAAGACATACAGTTCGTTTGCTGCATATGGGGACAGTGAGTTTAAGTGAAGGCAGTTTTTACGGAGTTTTGTAGTAAACGCTGTAAAACAGTTTGTGACATTTTTGTAAGAAATGACATATAATATGCTGCATTTACACTTAAGTCATTCCATATTTCACTCAGGATAAATGTGAAAAGTGATTGTTCACAGGCCTCAGTAATGAGACATTGCTCAGGAATGATAATAAGTTGCTAATATACAGAAGGGACGGGTGATAGTTCTTGCTTCTCATGATGTATGTTTCTATATGTTAATGAGCTGCTGGGTAGATATTAAGACACTAAAATTGACAAATAAATGTGTACAGTCCTTTGGTAATAAAATTAGTTATGATTTGATCCAAGTGTTTAATGATTGGGCCTCAGTCTGACCATACATCACTGTGACAGAATGTGAGCTTTTTCAAGGGTGAAGATATGTCTTAACCACAGTGTAACTTACAGTTTCCTAAAACAAAAAAAGTCAAGTTGGTATCTACAGAATACACCAGGTGCATTTGTAATAGCTATTTTATATATTATAGTGTCAATATTTTAAAAGTAAATGTTTTATATTCACCCCCAAAAATATTCTTTGTGTCAAGTACTTGTGGTAAATTCTGTTTAAGTTTCATGTATTATGAGGCAATCTAAGTGTTTAGATACAAGGAAAAAAAGAATAACTCCGTTCCAAACAGGGCATTTAAATCTAGGTAGGGAAATAATATATCAACTACCTGTGCCAGCTGCTAAGAAAGAACAGGGTGAAGGAGGGAAAGAAAGAAAAGGAAGGCAAAGAAAAGAAAAAACTTTTTTTAAAGAAACTTTAAAGAATTTCCAAATAGAATTAAGTTTTACAAAGCATCATGTCATAAAATCATGTCCTCAGTTTTTCAACAGTGCTGATTTAATTTTATTATTTTCAATATAAAATTCATTATATTATGAACAAAAGTAATTTATTTTACTGTTGTAAGGCTTTCTCAAAATAATTTTCCAATCAGAAAACGGGGTTGGGGCAGAAAAGAAAGTTTGTTATTTATTGTGGTCTTTAACATTCAATAACCTGACCTGCATTTATCCTATGATCCATATTTAAAGAGCATTATGCTGCTAGGAGATAGAGATAAAATACACCAGAAGATTATCAGTCAATGTTTGTGAAGGAAAATCAACAGATATAACTGTCACATGAATCCACACTGATTTATTTGTCATGGCAGAAAAACCTGAAAATTTTGGGATGAGTTCCCTTAGACGTGATCCAGATTTAAATATATTTTTTCACTGCTTCCTGTTTGGTTATGTAAAAATTTGATCCTACTAAGAGCCTTCATTTTTTTAAAAAATATAATTTCTCTGATTCTCTAATTGTGACTCAGTCTGGCTCTCTCTATCTGCCTTCTACCAGGGATCGGCTTCTCTGTGGGAACTGGAAAAGTGCACATACCGAAGAAGCAATGCAAGATCTCACTTTCCCCAGGGGCAGTGCCAACACCCTAGGACTTCAGACTTCTGTACTTCCTCCTCCTAAACCAGTGCCTTGGAGACAGAATGCAAAGGAAATAGTTGACCAGACTCAGAGGAGGAAGTACTGCAAGAAATAAATTCATTTGCCTACTTAGATACAGATCAAAAACTGAAGAAGACTTTAGGCTGCTAAATTTCTTATCATCTTCTTCCCTTTTAGAAACTCGTTTCTACCTTTAGAAGCTAAATGTGTCCATTTATTGAGAAGTTGATGAAGCTAGCCCAACATCATATGCACGTGTGTGTGTATATACACACATACACTAATGGTTTGTTTAAAGAAAATAAATCTACTTCACATTTATATAGATGTGTCTTCTACAACCGCTGTCCTAAGCATATCCACAGATTGCCTCAGAAGAAGCAAAGATTTGAAAAGCATTCTGTATTTGAACACTTTTAATTTTAAAATAATTTATTCACATTTTTAAAAGTTCTTCTTTGTTCATGCTGCTATTGCACTTCTACCTAATGCATTTTTTTTGTCTTTCAGTTAATTTTATGTATTTCTCTTCACATTCTCCAAGGTGCCTAACAGAGTAGATAATAGACTGTCATCAAACATATACTGAAATAAAGTAGTATGATAAGATATCAAGTATTTACAGTTGGAGGGGCAGGGAAAAGAAAAAAGATAGCACAGAGTACCATGAAACTCTGGGGCATTAGTTTTCAACTCCCTTTCCCATCCCCACCTCCTACCCCTCACTGTTAAAAATTATTTAAATCAGCATTGCTAGCAAGTTCTCTTAAGTGGTTTTGAGTTTTTATTTAGGTCCATATGCTCCTTCACCTCCACAGTCTGTGTTACACAGTTATGAAATGTATGCATGTGTTCAGTTGTCTATCAAGGGTTATTTTTATAATAATTAGATTCACATAAGTCTAACTTACATGAAAAGACTGAGAAACTGTCTTTTCTTTCTGTAAAATGAAGTTTTCCTTTATCCAGTGTGTGCTGTTATTAAAGCCTCAGGATTTTGCTACAATTCATTCGTTTTTTATTTCATTCATTTAATAGACATTTACTTATTGTCTGTGTGCCACAAAGCTTTCTAAGTCTTAAGGACTACTTTTACATTTTCTTTAAATGAAATTAATGAATTTACATCATAGTTGCTACACTAGAGGCCCTTTGGGGATACTGCAAGAGTATAGGCTAGGAATTACCCAAGTCAGCTTGGGAAAGTCAAGGAAACCTTTAAAGACCAGACAGCATTTGAGAGTAAGCAGAAATCTATACTGAGCAAAAGCTAATGTGTAAACAGCAGAAAAATAAATTACATTTCATATAATTTCTACTGAAATTTGTCCTACTCAAAGTTTGGTTCACAGGCTTCTGATAATCCACAAACTGTTACTAGGCTATGTCAAGATGGATACAAAAATAGACGAAGAGTATTTAGAAACCTTCATTGCAATTTGACAGTAATATTATGTCTGTTGAATCTAATTTTAAAATTACAGCTTGTTTTGTATGCGTTTTTTTAATTTACCTATTCATTTATATTATATTTAACAAAATTATTGGCTCACAACATACTGAAATTTTTTAAAAGCACATACAGTTTGAGAAGTGCTACTATTAACTGCATCTAATACTGCCTGTAACTCTAAGGTTGTTCACACTTTTAAGCTCCTTTTGAGTTCTAGAGTGTACACTAAGAGGTTTTTCCACTGACTTCAGGAAGAACCTTATATCATTTGGATGATTTTAATTAAGGATCACGCTAACAATTCAGCTAGGCTGACCAAAAGCATCCTAAGTATCTCAGTGGAGTTAGCAGTAGCTGGTTCACATTCTGTGGCACAGATTATCAAAAGAAAAAGCAACTAGATGGTGACAGAATACTATTCTATTTAATTCTCCTAATACCTGAAGCCATTAATCCTTACTATTCTTTTGAGAGACAAGTCTTACATCTCTTTGGTATCATCTTTATTTAAAGAACTCAAGTGAATTCTTATAAAAATAAGAGTTTAATTCACATACAAATTCAACTAAGGATAGGTCTTCACCACCTAAAAACCTATGATCTAAAATGGACAACTCACAGTGACTGTTTATTCCGGCTATATATAAGGGATTTTTTTTTTCTTTTGCAAACTATGAAATTACAACAAAGTTTAACATGCATAAGATCATGCATATGAGCAGCACATCAATTTGGAAATGAAACACTCAAGTCAGAATCTTTTACAAAAATCATTAGATCATGGACTCCTTGTTCTTTACTTTGCACATAGTTTATTCTAGCTGCATAGATTCCTTCCTGTCAGTCTCATCAGTAGCAGCTTTTTAGATTTCAATGAATCAGGATGCCACCACAATTCATAAACTATCAAAAGATTTGGTAGGAATTATGAAACAAAAATTAGAACTTAATGAACATATTCAGATAATCTAAAGTGTAAAACCACACACAAATTATTTTAGATACTACCCTGTGGTAAGGCCTTACACATTTTCTTACCTCTTTTCCTCTAATTGTTCAGAGTACTCTTTTGGTTTTATAAAATTAAGTACCTTCAGTTCTCTTAGTGCCTATTTTTGAGATACTGGAAAATATAGACATATACATAAGAAAACCAGGTAGTCAGCCAACAGTGAGATGAAAAAGAAAATAAACAGGCTAGACTCACTTCTTTGCGATCCATCCTTCAAGGAAAAAGAAATACACAGTATATACCTGTGTTTCTCAAAATCATTTTAGACCAGATAATTCTTTCTGTGGAAGGTGGGGTAGGGGGCTGAAGGAAAGCTGCCCTGTGAACTCTAGGATGTTTATTTAGCAGCATCCCTGGCGTCTACCCACTAGATGTCAGTAGCACACCCTTGCTCCCTTGCCATGACACTCAACATGCCCCCAGTTGAGAACCACTGGTTCACAGCACAAAGTAGTAGTTTCAATTTTGTTTTCCCAACATGTACCATCAGTTTAAAAAAAAATTGGACATGCATCTCTATCTAGGTGCATTTATAAATTACATTCGTGGACGGTTGTAAATATACATTGCGAAAGATAGAAACATAAATTTAAATACAATGAGATAAAAACATATAAACAGATGTGCTAATACTTTTATTTATTTATTTATTTTTTATTATTATACTTTAAGTTCTAGGGTACATGTGCATATCGTGCACGTTTGTTACATACGTATACTTGTGCCATGTTGGTGTGCTGCACCCATCAACTCGTCAGCACCCATCAACTTGTCATTTACATCAGGTATAACTCCCAATGCAATCCCTCCCCCCTCCCCCCTCCCCATGATAGGCCCCAGTGTGTGATGTTCCCCTTCCCGAATCCAAGTGATGTCATTGTTCAGTTCCCACCTATGAGTGAGAACATGCGGTGTTTGGTTTTCT
>NW_016810242.1:2757283-2762918 GCF_001698545.2 Rhinopithecus bieti | reverse complement strand
AGCCCTTTGTCAGATGAGTAGATTGCAAAAATTTTCTCCCATTCTGTAGGTTGCCTGTTCACTCTGATGGTAGTTTCTTTTGCTGTGCAGAAGCTCTTTAGTTTAATTAGATCCCATTTGTCAATTTTGGCTTTTGCTGCCGTTGCTTTTGGTGTTTTAGACGTGAAGTCCTTGCCCATGCCTATGTCCTGAATGGTACTACCTAGGTTTTCTTCTAGGGTTTTTATGGTATTAGGTCTAACGTTTAAGTCTCTAATCCATCTTGAATTAATTTTCATATAAGGAGTAAGGAAAGGATCCAGTTTCAGCTTTCTACTTATGGCTATGTGCTAATACTTTTATCCTGAACCCCAGAGGGATTATCTTTGTACTCCCAGGGATGTATACACCATACTTTTGAGACAACTGGTACAGATTAGTTTCAGATTTGATTATTTTATTGGCTCAGTTACTGTTATTTACAGTGAGACTTCGAGGTCATTGGGTTGTGTAGAACACATTCGTGCCATTTATAAACTAGATAAGATCACTCCAATATACAATGTAACAGAAATGCTATGGCCTTTCACTGAAAAGTGAAATAACTCTAAAGCTTCCAGAAAAAATATATTAGTTAAATATTTGGTTCTACTGAAAAGTATTCTCATAAGACCAATGACTCAGGATGAATTCTCTGGTTTACTCTGGTCTTTCTTTCTCCTGTATCAAGTACTTGTATTCAAAAAAGGACAGACTGATGTCAGCATTTCTATCACAAAGTCCTACAACCCTATTTACAAATGGACCCCACTAATTTAGCAAGAATTGGTTATCATATCCTCACATGACAATTTTTATTTTAAAAAAATTATGGAATACATATCAAGGAATATAAGAACTGTAATTATGGCTATTGCTGAAGGTCTCTTATTTTATGCCATAATGATTAGCCATAAAACAGTAGTTTGGGAGAATATTATCAATCATTCATGTAGTAACTCATGGTTGACAATGATGGAGCTGGAATCCGTGTCATCACTCCAGATTTTACACAGGTAACATAAATCAACATTTGAAGCAAACCACAATAATTGCTATTGTTATTTGCCTTTATCTTGAATGCTTCTAACTACCACATGGGTCTCAATTTTATAACTGGCACCAATGAATATGGCTCTATATTAAGCGAACTCCGTGGTCCCATCAGAGAAATAGTATTCATAGCTTTTTAGAGGGCATAAAATTTAGAAATTAGGTACTTTTAGTGACTTCTGTGGTTCATCACTCTCAAGCAAAACAATTTAAGCTAATATACAGATATCTGTAAATAACGAAAAGTATAATTTGCCTTCTAAATAGTAACACTCATTCAATAAATGTTGAATTAGGATCACAGAATTTAAGCTTAAGAATCACAGAATCTGAATGTAAGCTTAAGAATTTTACTCCTTCTAAGTTTTATTTGAACATGCCTTTGACAGGAAATACTTTAAATAATCTGCAAAGTAAAATTACTTTAGTGGCAGACCTTTTGGTGATGTAATTAATACTGTACTAAAAATGAAACTGCCATCATCCATTTCCTACTGTGACCAAGTGACTGATACTGAACTTGCCCTCCTATAAACATCTAGAAAACTAGACAAAATATATGAAACAACTTTTTTTCAGATACTAACACAGAGAGCACAGGACTGTGATCCCTAAGAAAAGGAAAACCTATTAATAAACCCTATGATAATCCCAGATTTTAAGCAGGAGGCATGTTTTGAAAACTGGTACAAGGAGACGAACACAGGCAAAAAACAATGTCCTCAATAAATTTGAGGAGACAGAAATGGGAGTTCAGGGAGACTGAGACTGGTAGAATTTTCAGGGTAGAATACCAAAGAAAAGGGAGTTACAAATACAAAATGATCCAGAAATGCATAGAAATCCCCTTGGGTTATTGGTTGAATATTAAAGTGCATGTGAGTTGGATTAAACTTCATGACTAAAGGCAAAGAAAACTGCTAGAGAGATATAAGCTGAAAACTTCCATAACTTACTCAAGGCTAGAGATCATTTGGGATCCTTCAAGTCAAAGAGGAAGAGACTTTGTTGAATACTCAGAGCATTGTATAGCTATCTTCCAAAAGATTACACATTGGTATTAATAGTAAGAGTAAATTAGCCCCAGAAAAAAAAGCACACTTTGGGGCCAGGTGCTATGGCTCACACCTGTAATTCTAGTGCTTTGAGATGCCAAGGTGGAAGGACTCCTTGAGGCCAGGAGTTCAAGGTTACAGTGAAGCTATGACCATATTTCTGCAGAGTGAGACTCTGTCTCTTAGAAAAAAAAAAGTAAAAAGGGTACTTTAGATCCACCCTAATAAAGCTTTCAATCAAGCCTCAAAACTAGCAAGCTGATTCTCAAGAAGTTTAAACCCAGTCATAATTAAAGAAAGACAACAAAACCAAACCATCAACAATGTAAAAACTGTTACCCATGTAACAGTTTTTCTAGTTGTGGTTCACAAAAGGTGAAAACAAAAGGTCCACAACCAGAAAAAAGAAAATCAGTTAGTAGGTACAATACCTACTGAAATGACAGACATGATAGAATTAGGAAAGACTATAGAACAGCTATTATAAACACATTAAATGATTTAAATGAAGGTGCTAACAAGGAGAGAAGTGAAAGATATTTTTTAGAGGACCAAACAGAAGTTCTAGAATTTAAAAATACAGTATCTAACATGAAACATTTGCTTAATGAATAGAACAGTACATTAAATACCACAAAAGAAAATATCAGTAAACAATAAGATATAGCAATCTACAATACACCAATTGAAAAACAGAGTGGGGGAAAAAGGGCTGAAAACAGTGGCCAGTGGCCTATGGAAGTTATCAAGTAATCCCTGGTGAAAAAAATAGAAAGGAAGGAGAAACAAATATAGTTGAAGAAATAAGCCGGGTACAGTGGATCACGCCTATAATCCCAGCACTTTGGGAGGCCGAGGCAGGAGAATTGCCTTAGGTCAGAAGTTCGAGACCAACCTGGGCAACACAGAGACCCTTGTCTCCACAAAAAATAAAAATGAAAAATTGGTAAGACATGGTGGCACATGCTTGTAGTCCTAACTACTCAGAAAGTTGAGACATGAGGATCACTTGAGCCCAGCAGTTAAGGCTGAAGTGAGCTATGATTGTACCACTGTTATCTAGCATGGGTGACAGAGAGAGACCCTGCCCACCCAACCCCACAAAAAAAGAAAGAAAGAAAAAAGAAAAAGGAAGAAAGCTGAAATGTTGTTGAAATTCGAACTAAAAATCCATAAAACCAGCAACAAATCCCAAGCAGGATAAAACCAAGAAAACCACACCAAGACACATAAAATTAAATTGCTGAAAACTGGTTATAAAGAAACAAAATAATAATAGCCAGAGGAGGGTAAGTATTACATGCAGGGAAACAAATAGGAGAATGACTGCTGATTACTACTCATCGGAAGGAATCAAGCCTCAAGATGATGGAACAAGACTTTAAATGTACAGAAAGAAAAGAAATGAAATTCCATAATTAGTAAAACATGCCATTCCCTCCAAAAATGAAGGCAAAGTACTTTTTTTAAAAGCTGAGTGAATTCACTTCCAATACCTTATTTAAGCCTAATGTAAGCAGAAGTAAAAAATAACAGAGTAGAAATCAATGGAAATGAAAACGGAAAATCAACAGAGAAAAATAAACAAAACCAGAAGCTGGTTCTTTGAATAGATCAACAAAATTGGTAAATCTCTACTCAGTATAACAAAATATAAAGGAGAGAGAAGATAAATTGTCAGTATCAGAAAAAACAAAGAGAAAAGTCATCACTACTGATCACATGGACATTACGAGGACAATAAATGAATGTTACAAACAACTCTTTGTCCATAAATTTAATAATTTAAATGAAAAATTCCTTAAAAGATGTAATTTACCAAAATTCACACAAAAGAAATAGATAACTTCAATAGCTGTATATTTATTAACGAAATTGAATAAATAATAAACTTTCAAAAAACAAAGTACGAGGTCCATTTCAATGGTAAATTCTACTGAACATTTAAGAAATAAGCAGTAACAATTCTCCACAATCTCTTCCAGAAAACAGAAGCAGATGGAACACTCTTAACTCAATCTATGAAGCTAGCATTACCCTAATACCAAAACCAGAGAGAGACATTACAAGAAAGAAAAACAATAGAACAATATCTCTCATAAACATGAATATAAAGACCCTTAACAAAATATTAGCAAATCATATCCAACATTTTATAAAAAGAATTATATAACACAACCAAGTGAGATTCTAGGTATGCAAGGCTGGTTCAACAGTTCAAATCAATAAATGTAATCTACCATATAAACAGGATAAAGAAAGAAAATCATAGAATCATATCAACTGAAGACCAAAAAGGGAGCTGGGAAAAAAGTCCAACACTCATTCATGATTTGACAAACCCCCTCACTCCCCATGACAAGAGTACATCTATGTTAACAAATCTTCTTATATACCCCGAGCCAAAAAAAAAATTAAACCTTCTCAGCAAATTTTCTCAACTTTGTAAAAAACATATACAAAAAACCTCTAACTAACATACTTAATGATGAGAGACTGGCCACTTTCTCTCTAAGATGGAGAACAAGACAAAGATGTTATCCATCTCTCACCATTCCTCTAACCATTCCTCTTCAGCATCCTACCATAAGTCCTAACTAGAGCAATAGTTAGGAAAAGAAATAAACCTGCCTTTATTTGCAAATGACATGACTGTCTGTAGAAAAAAAATGTAAAGAATCTACTAAAAACCTCTTGGAACCAACAAGCAGTTATAGCAAGGTCACAGGATACAATGTTAATAAGCAAAAGTCTAGTGATTTCCTTTATGCCAGCAACAAACAACTACAATCTGAAAACTCAAAAAAGAAAAAAAAAAACATTTACAATGGCACCCCACACACACAACAAAAGAGAATAGAAAAGAAATACTTCAGTATAAACCTAACAAAATATGTACAGAATCTGTATGCAAAAGCTACGGAACATCGATGAAAGAAATCAAAGAAGATCTAAATAAGAGAAATTCTAAATTCATGGATTGGAAGACTCAATTTTGAAAAGATGTCAATTCTTACGAATGTGTTCTAAATATTCAACACAATCTCAATTAAATTTCCAGCAAGTTATTTTGTGGGTAACAAACTATCCCTAAAGTTTATATGAAATAAGAAAAGACCTAGAATAACCAACACAATACTGAAAAAGAACAAAGTTGAAGGATCACACTGAAGTAGATCTTAAGACCGACTACAAAGCTACAGTAATCAAGACAGCATAGTATCGACAAAAAAAGAAAAAGCAATGAAACAGAATAGAGACTGGAAAAAGATACATATTTATATAGTTAACTGGTTTTTGACAAAAGGAAACAAGTAATTCAATGGAGAAATAATAGTATTTCAACAAATAATGCTGAAACATTGGATGCCTGTATGTAAAACAATAAAAATAAACACAAACCTAACATCCTTCACAAAAATCTAAATGTAAATAAACTAAAAATGGAACATAGATCTAAATGGAAAATGTAAAAGTATAAAACTTCTTTAAAAAAAAAAAAAAAAAAA
>NW_016810242.1:2755203-2756838 GCF_001698545.2 Rhinopithecus bieti | reverse complement strand
TCTAAATGTAAATAAACTAAAATGGAACATAGATCTAAATGGAAAATGTAAAAGTATAAAACTTCTTTAAAAAAAAAAAAAAAAAAAAAGGGGGGGTGCGCCCAAGATGGCCGAATAGGAACAGCTCTAGCCTCCAGCTCCCAGCGGGAGTGACACAGAAGACAGGTGATTTCTGCATTTTCAACTGAGGTCCCGTGTTCATCTCACTGGGGCGTGTCAGACACTTGGTGCTGGTCCGTGGGTGCAGGCTGACCAGCGAGAGCTGAAGCAGGGCCAGGCATCGCCTCACCTGGGAAGCGCAACAGGGAAGGGAATTCCTTTTCCTAGCCAAAGGAAATTGAGACATACAACACCTGGAAAATCGGGTAACTCCCACCCTAATACTGCACTTTACCAAGGGTCTTAGGAAACAGCACACCAGGAGATTATATCCCACACCTGGCCCAAAGGGTCCTATGCCCAGGGAGCCTCCCTCATTGCTAGCACAGCAGTCTGAGATCTAACTGCAAGGCAGCAGCCAGGCTGGGGGAGGGGTGCCCGCCATTGCTGAGGCTTAAGTAGGTAAACAAAGCCGCTGGGAAGCTTGAATTGGGTGGAGCCCACCACAGCTCAAGCAGGCCAGCCTGCCTCTGTAGACTCCTCCTCTGGGGACAGGGCACAGCTAAACAAGCAGCAGCAGAAACCTCAGCAGAGGTAAAGGCCCCTGTCTGACCACTTTGAAGAGAGCAGTGGATCTACCAGCACGGAGGTTGAAATCTGAGAACCGACAGACTGCCTGCTCAAGTGGGTCCCTGACCCCTGAGTAGCCTAAATGGGAGACATCCCCCCACTATACCTATAGTATAATGCAGACCTATACCTCACACCTCACACGGCAGAGTACACCCCTGAGACGAAACTTCCAGAGCAAGAATCAGACAGCGACACTCGCTGTTCAGCAATATTCTATCTTCTGCAGCCTCCACTGCTGATACCCAGGCAAACAGGGTCTGGAGTGGACCTCAAGCAAACTCCAACAGACCTACAGCTGAGGGTCCTGACTGTTAGAAGGAAAACTAACAAACAGAAAGGACACCCACACCAAAACCCCATCAGTACGTCACCATCATCAAAGACCAAAGGCAGATAAAACCACAAAGATGAGGAAAAAGCAGTGCAGAAAAGTTGGAAATTCAAAAAATCAGAGCGCATCTCCCCCTCCAAAGGAACGCAGCTCATCGCCAGTAACAGAACAAAGCTGGACAGAGAATGACTTTCACGAGTTGAGAGAAAAAGGTTTCAATTGATCAAATATCTCAGAGCGAAAGAAAGAACTACGCAACCAACACAAAGAAACTAAAAACCTTGAAAAAAGAATGAATGGATAACTAGAATAATCAATACAGAGAAGACCTTAAAAGAACTGATAGAGATGAAAACCATAACATGAGAACTATGTGACAAATGTACAAGCTTCAGTAACCGACTCAATCAACTGGAAGAAAGAGTATCAGTGACTGAAGACCAAATGAATGAAATGAAGCGAGAAGAGAAGTGTAGAGAAAAAAGAGTAAAAAGAAATGAACAAAAGCTCCAAGAAATATGGGATTATGTGAAAAGACTAAATCTACATCTCATTGGTGTGCCTGAAAGTGA
>NW_016810242.1:2722767-2752369 GCF_001698545.2 Rhinopithecus bieti | reverse complement strand
ACCTACAGAATGGGAGAAAATTTTTGCAATCTTCTCATCTGACAAAGGGCTAATATTCAGAACCTACAAAGAACTCAATCAAATTTTCAAGAAAAAAACAACCCCATCAAAAAGTGGGCAAAAGATATGAACAGACACTTCTCAAAAGAAGACATTCATACAGCCAACAGACACATGAAAAAATGCTCATCATCACTGGCCATCAGAGAAATACAAATCAAAACCACAATGAGATACCATCTCACACCAGTTTGAATGGCAATCATTAAAAAACCAGGAAATGACAGGTGCTGGAGAGGATGTGGAGAAACAGGAACACTTTTACACTGTTGGTAGGACTGTAAACTAGTTCAACCATTGTGGAAAACAGTGTGGCGATTCCTCAAGGATCTAGAACTAGAAATACCATTTGACCCAGCCATTCCATTACTGGGAATATACCCAAAGGATTATAAATCATGCCGCTATAAAGACACATGTACATGTTTGTTTATTGCAGCACTATTCACAATAGCAATAACTTGGAATCAACCCAAATGTCCATCAGTGACAGACTGGATTAAGAAAATGTGGAACATATATACCATGGAATACTATGCAGCCATAAAAAAGGATGAGCTCATGTCCTTTGTAGGGACATGGATGCGGCTGGAAACCATCATTCTCAGCAAACTATCGCAAGAACAGAAAACCAAACACCGCATGTTCTCACTCATAGGTGGGAACTGAACAATGAGATCACTTGGACACAGGAAGGGGAACATCACACTCTGTATCCTATTGTGGGGAGGGGGGAGGGGGGAGGGATAGCATTAGGAGATATACCTAATGTAAATGACAAGTTAATGGGTGCAGCACACCAACATGGCACATGTATACATATGTAACAAACTTGCACATTGTGCACATGTAGCCTAGAACTTAAAGTATTAAAAAAAAAAATAAAAAAACAGGAAAAATTCTACGTGACCTGGATTTTGATGAGTTTTTAGATGTAACATCAAAAGCACACTCCATGAAAAAATTAATTTGCAGGATTTAATTAAAATTAAATTCTTTGCAAAACACGCTGGTAAGAGAATCAAAAGACAAGATATAAACCAGAAGAAAATATCTGCAAAACACATATCTGACAAAGGACTTGTATCCAAAATATACAAAGACTATAAAGTTCACCAATATAAAAACAGATAACTCAATTTCACAAACGTGCAAAAGGTCTGACACAGATAGCAAATATGCATATAAAAAATGATCAACATCATCTTTCATTAGGGGAATGCAACAATGAGATTTGTTGTTTTAACACTACAAAGCTATTTGAATGGCTAAAATCAAAACTACTAACCAATTGCTAGTGAGGATATGGAGCAATGGGAACTCTCATTCATTGCTAGTAAGAATTCAAAATGGTACATTTTGGAGTACAGTTTGGCAATTTCAGAAAAAGTTAAACACAGTCTTACTATATAATCCAGCAATCATGCTCCTAGGTATTTACGCAACTGTTTGAAAACTTATGTCCACACAAAAACCAACACATGAATGTATTTTATACCAACTTTATTCATAATCACCAAAAACTAGAAGCAACAAAAATGTCCCTCAATAGGTACATAAATACTATTCAGTGATGCAAAGGAGTGAGATATTAAGCCACATAAAGACATGGATAAATCCTAAAGGCATATTACTACATGAAAGAAGTCAGTTTGAGAAGTATATATATTCTACGATTTTCCAGAATGTGATATTCTGGAAAAGGCAAAACTGGAGAGATGGTAAACATGTAAGTTGGTTGCCAAAAGAAGGGAGTGAGTAGGGGGTACTGAACAGGTGAAGTACAGGATATTCTTGGCAGTGGAACTATTCCCTATGATACAGTAATCATGGATATATGATACTACATATTTGTTACAATCCATAGAACTTTGCAGCACAAAGTTTGAATCTTAAAGGATACAAATGTAAAATAAATTCTTTAGGAGGTCTGGGAAGCCCAGGATTGAATGCAGAATGTGACAAAACAATCTATCTGTAATACAAATGTGTGAAACAATCTAACTGAAGATGGAGGGTGGGAAAGGGTGCTGTCCTAAAATCCCTGGAAACTAGTGAAGTCTGTAAGATTAAAAAGGAAAGACAGTATATGTAAGCACCATACTCTAGTTCAGGGGTCCCTAACTGGTACCAGTCCATGGCCTGTTAGGGCCTGTTAGCAACTGGGCCACACAGCAGGAGGTGAGCAGTGGGTGTGTGAGCAATACTGCCTGAGCTCCACCTCCTGTCAGATCAGTGGCGGCATTCAATTCTCATGGGATTGCAAACCCCATTGTGAACTGCTCATGCGAGGGTTCTAGGCTGCACACTCCTTACAAGAATCTAACGCCTGACAACCCGAGGTGCAACAGTTTGATCCCGAAACCATTCCCCCCACCTACCCACCCCCACCCCAGTCCATGGAAAAATTGTCTTCCACAAAACAAAAAGGTTGGGGACTGCTGTTCTAGTTGATGAAGCTGTTTCCCAGAGGGATATGGATTAATAATTCTCAAAACCACTATACATATATAGTAGAACTGTACACATATATTAGAAATGAAAAATTAAGTAAATGAGTGGGAGTCCAAGTTTCGAATTGTTGGAGTGGGAGTTTACAGATACGCCAGGGTAGAAGGGTAGAATGATCCATATAGTAATAGATTACAGTCAGAAACATTAATATGAACTTACTTACATTTAGCTTATATAGATACAAGTGGTCACATACAGAAATGCTTATCAATATGTGTATATATGCGAATCAGTATAAATACATTTAACTTCTTGCTCTGTCAGCAGAGAGGACCTAGAAGCAATGATGCCCCAGTATAAACAAACATACCTAGTGCCTAGATCATGACTTCTAATATTATTCTCCAATAAAAGGAACCAGGGCTCTTTGGAGAAATGGCTCAACATAGGACTGGAACAGGACATATATAAGATGGGCCTGGAGCATCTTGTAGTGCCAAAAAGTAAGGATATATTCAAACAAAAGTACAATGATGGGGTCAAGGATCCAACTAAAAGAGTACCCAATGGCTAAAGGTAGAACAATTTGTGCAACAGAATATATATAAAGAACTATTGGATAGTAATGCTAAGTATGAATAAACATCCACGAGTCTAGTAACATAAATACATACATACATACATACATACATACATACATACATACATACATAGGGGTAGGGAGGGTGGACAAATCTGTGCAGAACAATTTCAAGTAATTTGTGTAGATACTCTACCCTCAAGGAGGTGGAACATAATACATCACTCATTAAGTGTGCTCAGCACAGTGACTTCCAAAGAATACAGAATGGAAATAAGAGGAAAAAAAGTAACTTTACAGTAGAGAAGCCTAGCAAACACTATCTCAACAAGGTGATCAACATCAACAATGTTAAGTCATGCTAAGAATGTGTACCCTTGACATGATGTAATGAAAATGGCACTTTACCTCTGTCTCCATCTAAATAAAAACCTTAAACTGAATCTAACTATGATTCAAAAAAAAAAAAACAAAAACTGCAAATCCCAGTTGAGACAAAACCTTATCAATACTTCTTAAAACTGTCAAGGTCATAAAAAATAAAGAACATCTGAGAGACTATCACAGCCAAGATGGATCTGATCTCAGAAGATATGACAACCAAAGTTAATGTGGTATCCTAGATGGAATCCTGAAACAGAAAAAGAATGTTAAGTAAAAATCTGAATCAAGTAGGAACTTTATTTAATAATAATTGTTAATATTGTTTCATTAAGTGTGATAAATGTATCATATTAATGAGGAGGTTAATATAAGTAACAGGGAAATTGGGTGTGAAGTATATGGGAACTCTCTGTGCTATCTTGGTAATTTTTCTATAAATCAAAACTATTCTACCATTAATATTTATTTTAAATATCATAAAACATCAGTAACACAAAAGCTGGTTCTTTGAAAAGATTAACAAAACTGAAAAATCTTTAGCCAGATTAATTAAGGAAAAAAGAGACAAGTTACAAAGTATCAATGTCATAAATGAAATGGGGACATTACTACAGATTCCATAAACACTAAAAGGTTAAGAAAATGGTATGAATAGCATTACGTCATTAGGTCGAACAACTTAGAAGAAATGTATATCTGTTTCTTATGTGTTATGAAACCTGAGAAGCAGAATTAAATTTCAGTAGTTTCTTCTCCCCAGCTTCAATTATGTCTTTGGCTATTTGTATATAGAATAAATTGTGGGTTTTTTTTTTAAATAAAGTAACTTTTCAGGATTATTATAGCATTTTTGTGCATAAACATCCTAGATACTACTAGCTGAGAGGCTAATTAAAAATTGTGGTTAGAGTAGCAATAATGCCTTTTCTTCTCAGAATTTTTTTTTTCTTTTTTTTTTTGTGAGACAGAGTCTCACTCCATCGCCCAGGCTTGAATGTAATGCTGTTATCTCAGCTCACTGAAACCTCCACCTTCCGGGCTCAAGCGATTCTCTCACCTCAGCCTCCCGAGAAGCTGGTACTATAGATGTGCCATTATGCTTGGCTACCTTTTGTGGGGTTTTTTTTGGGGGGTGGGGGTAGAGACGAGGTTTCACTATGTTGCCTGGGCTGGTTTTGAATTCCTGGACTCAAGGGATCCATCCACCTGCCTTGGCCTCTCAAAATGCAGGTATTACAGGAATAAGCCACCATGCCCAGCCTCTCAGTATCATATTTTAGTACCAGATTAATTTTGCAAGAATGGTAAAAGGAAAGAATTATTTCTAAAATTAATAATGTATTATCTTCCCTGTGTGTCCTGCTACTTAGCTCAACTGTGACTATATGCCTTATGAAAGAAGCTAAGTATCATTAAGATAACTCAAAACATTTCAGTAAAATACATGACCTTTATGTGACTGCTTATAAACATATGGAAAGACTTTTTAATCTGGAACCTTATGTATCTCAAAACTACATATAATGACAGTGTTATACTGTAGATTAGAGAATCCAGATTAATAGGTATTTCATAATCAAACTCTAAAAAATTCCAGTGAATGATCTTTCATTCTAGATGTCCTCTGGAACTAGCTTCCTCTCCCCTTGTTATTTATAACAACAAGCAATTTCGTAAACGTTGAATGTACGATGGCATATGTGGCTTTCTTTTCTATCCCCAGAAAATTATGGTTATTTTCTATTTCATATGAATAGGAGATTGTTATTTATTATCTAGATTAGCTACTTTGTTGGGCTGCTTTGTGTGCAGCAGTGTTGTCATTAGTTGAAGTTGTATGAATGAGGGTGATAAGAATAGATCATCAGTTGCAGGAAGTTTGTCAAAACACAATTCCCCTTAAGATGTGGTAGTCATTATTATCATTTCTATATACTGAGTGTCCTCTTGAAAGTGATAAAAACACAGCCGACTGCTGCCTATTTTGATAAAACTTGTGTTATCACTTTATAAGACTTGTTTTTCTTCCTCCACCTCCAAACGATCTACATCAGTTGCTCTCAATTTTCAATCTTAAAGCTCCTTTCTTCCTCCCCCAACTTTGCTCACTACCTGTCCTCTCTCCTTTCTCTTATCCTGTCTCTTCTAAGCTCTTTCTTTCCTTCTCAAGTTGAAGAGGTGGACTCTTTGCTACTCTTTTATCCAGTAAAGAAAAGGAGTATTGCAGAAAAAGCACAGGCTTTATAATTAGACTGATATGAGTGTGAATGTCATCATTATCAAAGAAAAGTTACTTCATTTTTATGTGCCTCGGTCAGTGATGTTTCAGAAACAGATCACACTGGCTGGAGAACCAATTGTGCTCATCTCTTCTTCCCAAATCCCCTTCACTGACTTCGTGCTGGTAGCTTGAAATCAGCCATAATAGGAATATTTACACCACAGAAATCAGCAAACACTACAAATCAGAACTTTTACCCCAGTTTTTAAAAACTAGTTTTTAAAACATTCACCAACACATCATCAGCTTCAGTTTCCACCTCTCTCAAATAGGGCTAATAACACCAATCCTGCAAATATGTCGTAAGGACTTCAAATAATATCAGTAAAACGCCCAGCAAAATTCTAGTCACATAAAAGGCACTTAGCATGTGGTATATAGCAAAAAGTTATGGCACTATAAATGAAGTCTGTCTATATGAAAGTACAGCACAAATAATAAGTAACGAAGTCAATCATGTAAAAGTATAATGAAGCAGTTGAACTTTATTTTAGCAGAGGTGCTGAGTCCTTTAGGATTTTTAAATGGAAAGAATTAATACAGAACTCCATATACTGTTTCTCAATTAATGAGAACAATTTTTTTTGCATCTTCTCCTATTTTTCAGGTTTCTTTTTATTTATTTATTTATTTTTTGAGACGGAGTCTCACTCTGTCGCCGGAGCTGGAGTGCAATGGCCGGATCTCAGCTCACTGCAAGCTCCGCCTCCCGGGTTCACGCCATTCTCCTGCCTTAGCCTCCCGAGTAGCTGGGACTACAGGCGCCCGCCACCTCGCCCGGCTAGTTTTTTGTATTTTTTAGTAGAGACGGGGTTTCACAGTGTTAGCCAGGATGGTCTCGATCTCCTGACCTCGTGATCCGCCCGTCTCGGCCTCCCAAAGTACTGGGATTACAGGCTTGAGCCACCACGCCCGGCCTCAGGTTTCTTTTTAATTATGATCTCTTGTGTTCAGGTTGTCAGACACTACTACATATCCCATAAATACAAACTGTTTGAGTACTAGTAGCTGGCACAAATTCAAAAAAGCACAAGACCCGTGGAAAAAGCACTGCAAAGGAGAAATCATACATATAGGTAACTTAGTAATATAATTTAGTAATACATGTTTGAGGCTTTCGCAATTCTTTTTATTTATGGTTTCAGAAATTTGAGCAAAATTCCTCAACTATAATTTATGTGTAATAAATTGACTTGCAATATCTCATATAAAAATTACCTGGAGGCTTCCAAAGTGTCTCAGAGGAAAAAAAAGTAGTTATGAATCTGTCTAGAAATATTATTTTTCCTCCCTTCACTAAGTAATGATTTGAATGATTTTTTTTTATTTTGGCCCCCACAAATGAATGTGAGGTCTTCATTTCAGATTATCATCATGTTGCTAACATCACATAAATGGAATAAATTATTTAATTAATTTTTAAATTTTCAATTTCTTTAAGTTGGTACACACATTTCCCAATTAGGCCCTTATATCCTCTGATACTGATTTATTATTCCTATTGCATTTTTTTATGGTGATCTTATGTCTAAATGTTTGGACTATTGTTAAGAAGCACTCAAACTGCATTTTTATTAATGACACAAGTCTTATGATAACTGATTATTCTAAAGCCAATTCAATAAGCAACACTCAATACAAAATTTGAAAACTATAATCACAAAAGAGAAATAATCCCTACAATAGAGAGGTTCAAGTTTCTCCACTGAATAGTTTGAAACTTTATCAAGAGGGGAAATGCTTTTCTAGTCTAAAACATAACTGTGATGTAGGGCATTATCCATTATTAATTACAAAAACTATTTACAGAATGTTTCAGAATTATCATGTTCTATAGTCATTTAAGTTAGTTATTTATCCTACAGTCGTAGGTCTACCCCTTGCCTACCTCTCTGGAATCATCTTACACTGCCTAGTCTCCTTACTTTCCTGGCTCAGCATTATCCCCTTCCTTCAGTTTTTCTAATACACCCTCTTTCCTCACTCCATGGGGACCTTCCCATGCTATTCCCTCAAACTGTAATGTTCTTCCAGTGCTTTCTCCACTTCAATCCCAACTCAAAGATCAATTCCTCAGAGAAGTTTTCCTGTATTTCTCAGTGAAGGTATTGTTCCTTTTTAATATATTTGTTCTATTAGAAGCATGTTTCTTTCCTTTACAGTACTTACCAGTTTATATTTATGCATTTGTCTGTTTAACTTAAACTTTAGGCTCCTTGAGAGCAATAACCTTGTCAATCCCTCCTTACCATTATCACATCAGCAAGTAGCACGGTCTCTGGCACATAATAGGTGAATATTTAATGAATTATATACATAGATTACTACAAATTAAGCTGCGAGGTATACAAATCAACATAGATGCAATTCAAGATCACAGCATAATTGCTGAATCCCAAGTAACACTGATCTAGATAACTTAAGATCATACTGAGACCTACAGCTACCATTCGAAAGTATTAAACTCCAAATATGTAATTCAGGCCTTACGTTTTTTCAAAAAGCATGGAAATTTTAATTCTCAGGCACTATCACACACTGAACTCATGGTACTGTCCTCACAACTATTCATGTTACCCACTGTTCCTTTAAACAACTAAACAAAATATTCAGCTGAAGAATATTCTGGAACTAGCAAAATTTAGACTAATTTTCTGTATAAAGGCCTATAACGGTAGAATCCCTGAAATAGAATTTTGAAATTGCACCTGATAGCCAGGCATGGTGCTCACACCTGCAATCCCAGCACTTTGGGAGGCTGTGATGGGAGGACAGTTTGAGGCCAATAGTTCAAGATCAGCCTAAGCAACATAGTGAAACCCTGTCTCCACAAAATAATAAAAAAAGAATTAGCCAGGCATGGTGGCATACGCCTGTAGTCCCAGCTACTCAGGAGGCTAAGGTGGGAGGATCACTTGAGCATGGGAGTTTGAGGCCACAGTGAGCTATTATTACACCAATGCACTCCAGCCTGGACGAATGACGGAGGGAGTCTCTCTCTCTCTCTCTCTCTCTCTCTCTCTCTCTCTCTCTCTCTCCCCCCCCTCTTCCTCAAAAAAAAAAAAAAAAATATGGCTTAATATATAGTTACTAACTCTGATGAGTTGGTTATGTCTGTCTGAAGCAAGTATTAAGAAGATTCTGAGGCTGCGTCTAAGCTCGGTGAAACAGAACTATGAGAATGGGAGAAAATATTTGCAAGCTATGCATCTCACAAATAACTAATATCCAGTATCTACAAACAACTCAAATCAGCAAGAAAAAAAATAAAATAAAATAATCCCATCAAAAAGTGGGCAAATGACAGGAACAGACATTTCTCAAAAGAAGATATACAAATGGCCAAGAAACATGAAAAAATGCTCAACATCACTAATCATCAGGGAAATGCAATTTAAAACCACAAGAGGATACTACCTTACTCCTGCAAGAATGCCTACAACTAAAAAGTCAAAAAACAATAGATGTTGGCATGGATGTGGTGACAGGGGAATGCTTATACACTGCTGGTTGGAATGTAAATTAGTAGTACAACCTCTATGGTAAACAGTATGGAGATTTCTTAAAGAACTAAAAGTAGATCTACCATTCCATCCAGCAATAGCATTAACTGGATATCTACCCAAAGGAAAGGAAGTCATTACATCAAAAGACACCTGCATATGCATGTTTATTGTTGCATAATTCACAATTACAAAGATATGGCACTAACCTAAGTGCCCACTGACCAATGAATGAATAAAGAAAATGTGGTATATATACACCATGGAATACTACTCAGCCATTAAAACAACAACAACAACAATAAAATAATGTCTTCTGCAGCAACCTGGATGAAACTGGAGGACATTATTCTAAGTGAAGTTAACTCAGGGATGGAAAACCAAATACCATATGCTCTCTCTTATAACTGGGACCTAAACAATGGGTACACAAAGGCATTCACAGTGATATAATGGACTTTGGAAACTCAAAAGTGGGAGGTTGGGAGTGGGGAGACAAAAAAAACCCTACATATAGGGTACAATGTACACCACTTGGGTGATGGGTGCACTAAAATCTCAGACTTCACCACTATACAATTCATCTATGTAGCCAAAAACCACTTGTACCCTAAAAGTTGTTGAAATTAAAAAAAAAAAAAAGTTTAAAAGAAATAAATTAAATATGTTTAATTGGTGAAAAAAGGGCATAGTTATCACACACACACACACACACACACACACACACACACACGTAATGACGTGTATACATAGAATACTTCTGGATGGATACAGTTCCAACAGTTGTTAGCTCTGGGAGAGTCCTGTGAAATTCTGAAGTCTAGGTTAGAAGAAGTAGATCTCCCTTTCATCATAAACCCTTGCAGGTATCACAATGTTTTCTACTCTCATATATGACTTTTCCCCAAAAAAAGTTAATAAAATGTTCTAAGTTAAATTAACAGCATTAATCATTCGCATAACTTAACTATAAGGGAAAAAACCACATGTCAAAATCATGGCAATGAAAGGGACCTAAGATAATACTTTCCTATTTTATTAATGAGAAAACTAAAATAGTTAAGATAATTTTGTTAAGTAGTTAAGATAATTCCAAAGGCAATAGTCAATTCAGTGACAGTAGCTCTAAAATCTACGACCTTCTTATCCCCAGTAATCTGCCATGTACTATATGATTCTATCTCATCTTAGTTAAAGTAAAACTTGTCTAAAAGCTTCTTGCAGCCTAGGTAAGCAATACATAGCAACCACAATTTGATAATAATTTATACCAACTTGAAAACAGGTAGCTCAGAAGCTGCAATCTGGCAAGGATGATTATTTTGTAAAGCAAGCTCAGGAAAGAGCTGAATTTAGCACATGGAGGAACTAGCTATTGCCTTCAATTGTCCTTGGAAACTAAATGCCAAAGTCAAAGGGTTCGTGCATGAACACTCTACACTGTTTAAATCCAGAGGCAGAAGCAGGAAATTAATTAGCCTCTCATTTGTTATCTGTGGCCTTCTTGACTGACCTAATAATAACTCATCTCCAACATTTAGAGAATTTGGTCTAGAAACAGTTTGAACTTCATCTAACCTATGCAACTCATTTTATCAGGTGCTAACCTGACAAGAAAAGTACCCATTAACTCTTCTTCTTCCACAATATTCTTACTGGGAAGTGTATGTTAGGCCATCATTCGATTACATGTGTTAGAAAAGTACAGCATTTGTTTCTGCAAAAGTTGATGAAAGTTTTTAAAATTTTCCAGCTTAATAGAGTGGAAACTGTATTACCATGCAAACTTTAATCTTGGACAGTAAATAAAAAGAAAAAATGACAAATATTTAAAGAATTCTGAAACCAGCTTCCAAATAATTAGGATATAGAAAGACATAAGATGAGGGACACAGACAAAGTATCCTAAAAAGACTACTAGGAAAAGAACTGTAAGACCTAAATTAAGCATTTAGAGAAAGGTCTAAGAATATTGCTGACATTTTCCAAGGACAGAAAAAGATTATATGCTAATATGTTTTTCATGTCATACTAAATTATTAGGGGACAAAGGTTCTTCTTGAAAACTTTTTGGAATAAGTAACAAGCAAAAGGAAGAGGCTGTATCAACTAAGTAAAATCTGTCCTAATGTCAACTGCCTCACTTAAAAGTAATTTTCACAGAGTATGAATTACAGTCTTAAATATGGAAATAGTTTAATAGTGGGGAGGGGGAAGTTAAGAAGCAAAGTGTTGATTACAATATGAACCTTTAAAAAAAAAAAAAGCTTCTTTTTCATAACTAATATCCTGGAAAGCTTTACCCAACCATTAAAATTCCTCTCATGTCATGTGAAAGGATAAAGACCCAATGACAATATGTTAGCTTTTCTTCTGCATTTTAATGCCACAGTTTCAAAACATCTACATTTTCAAAATGGATTTCAGGATTTGAATCCTTACTTCTGGGGAAAAGGAAAGAAGCAGTGGTAAAGGTAAGGTTACTCTAATCTTAGTCAATCTCAGGGTGTGCCACTAAGGTTCACAAAAAGAGAACGGGCTCCTTCCATACCTGTTAGACTCCATCATGACCTGAGGCACTCCTTTACAGATCTACTGAAAATCATCTCCCCAGAAAAATGTACCCAAGAACATACATATGAAATGTGTAATATCAGGAAATACCCAAACACCAAATTAGGACCTTTGCCCTAAAAAACAACAACAGGTTATACACTTTCCACCAAGGCAAATTCTATATTTAGGTGTACATTACAATGTGATGGTAGCCTTTTATGTTTCACTTATTCTATGCATTCTATGACAAAGGCCATTATCTCAGGAAACATGAATACCAAGAATAGGCCACACTGCCTTACTGGAGACACACTGGACTGTTAAAACCATTTTCCCATTGATCATTCCTCCGGGGCAGTGGTTCAAAATAGGGGCTATGCACCCCCGTAGGTGGCACACTGGCATTTGTGTGTGTTTGGTTATTACAGTAACTAGAGGTTGCTATGGAAATGCAGAGTTCTCTCCTCCCCAAAACACTGGGGAGGAAGGGATGGAGAAAAGGACATGTATGTTAGAATGGAATGCATGGATATTCCCACAAAGTGAAAAACGTCCTACCACACATGCATGTAGGTGAAAACCCATTTATAATTATCTAAGTCTGAAACTAAAATCTGTTTTACACATAAATATAAGATATTTTTACAAAGATACACTGAACTTCTAAGAATGCAATTACCAGATAAATGGATGAATACTGTATTTTGTTTTGTTTGGAATTTTACCAAGGTTGCTGACCTTTTTGAAAAATCATGTCACCAATGACAACGATATTTGTGGTATTTGAGCTGCCACTGAAAGATACCTTTTTTAATCTGCATTTGGAAATACTGCAATTATGATGATTCTACATATAGGTGCAAGGACTTCACTACCTCATTATGCCTCCTAGTGTATATGCTTAAGCATTTACATACTGAAATACAAATTATTTTATTCTAAATTATTTTCCTTATTATTTCTCATTTATATTACTTAGGTATTACTGTATAATCACTTTTGATTGGTTTTCACTATATGTCAATTTTACTTCAGGACAGGCTAAAGAGAGCATCACAAAATATTTGCTACAACAAGTGGGCAATAGGTCTGATAGGATTGAGAACCACTGATCTAGGGATAACAATATTAGATTTAAATGAAAAAGCTGTCAAACGTCTTTACAAACAGAATATTAAATGGTAGCTTATAGGATTAATCTGCAGAATATTTTTATCTAACTCATTATGCTAGAGGCTGGGATTACAGGTAGTTTCTCTACTGAGACCACCACCATTTCTATACATTATTTAGGCCACAGTCAGAGGCAGCCATTCCCCTCACATTAACCTTTGACAAACTATTATCTGGGCCATTTGTAGATATAATTGATTTTACAAAACTGAATGTGAAAAAGATGGCATGGTAAAATGGTATGAAGGACTTGCAAATTCATGAAATAGACATGTCTTTCATCTCCTGTTTTCATTGACAACTTCTCCACACAGGTAACAGTCAATAACAGTTTCAAACTTTGTTAGGCCTTGTCCTGGTCCAAGGTTTGAAAAGGACTATCATGAATGAATGAATGGAACGAAAGGAAGAATAGAGAGCGAAAAAAGGAAAGGGAAATGTTGGTAAGGCAACATATGAAATAGAGCATGAAAAAGCTCTCCAGGAACATATCAAGTTTATATACCCATAAAGTTATTAATTCAAAACATATTAGCCATGATAAATCCTTTTGAAAATGCTTGAATGACAAACCCAAGTAAGAAGGCAAATTTATAGAGATGGTTACTCATGGTATATTCCCAAAAGAGACTGTGAAACAGAAAGCAATGAAAACTTGGGAAGGTTACTACTCCTAGCACTTTAGTCTTAAATCTCTCTCCTCCAACCTCATCCCTTAGGTCAAAGCTTCATAAAACATCTCCAAACAGGCCACCTCATTAAAATAGCTTATATTAAGTACTGGATAAAGAACTTTGCCACAGAAACTATTTATAACCTATTCTCTATAGCAGGAATATGATCCACACCAAGCTGTTCACCCCATCTATACAAGTAAAATATTGTCTGAATAGGCTCACTTTCAAAATAGTTAGTCCTTTTCTCCCTCAAAACTACTAACTACTAGGTCTTCAAAACTATGAATTTCCCAATATTTTAAACAGGCAACTCAAGTGTCAATTACTTTCATTCTTTTGTGGGGAAAGCTACTTAAGAAGATATATGACTGTCTGCAGTTAGCCTTTACTCTGATTACAGGAACCAGTTACTGGTTAAATTGCCTGAACTACCGGTGTCTCTTTCTGAAAACAAAACCAGCACCCTTGTGAAAATAAGAGTGAGCAGGTACAATGTGCTGAAAGATCATATTATTTAAAAGGCCTAATGTTTCATTCCTCTTCTTTTCAACTCATGTCTTAAGGAGCAGAAATTACTTTTGGATGGCACAGACATAATATAAATAAAAATACTCCATATATTCTGTGGAATTTTCCAAGGAAAACCAATGTGGAATGGTGTATAAGTTTACTGACTGTTGGTTAATAATTATTGATTAACTTAAGGACATAAAGACAAGCAAACTTACACTGAATTAAGAGCATATGCCAAGAAATTTAAATGAAATGAATTCGCTGCCCTCATTCAAACCAGCTGAGACAAAGCTTCATAAAAAATAAGTGAGAAATGAAAAAGGAAGAAATGAAATCACGAACAACTCAAATCAACAAAACTAAAAAACAAAAAAGAAACTGATAACTTTAAATTAAAGCACCTGGGCTGGTATGTATGTGCCTCATGTTTGTGACTACATTCATTTGTGTTTAATTGCAAAGAATTGTTGATGAATAAATGTTTAATATTTAAAACCTAAAGAACTGAAAAGAGTTACAGATAGATAAGAACTCATGGATATATAATATATATATAAAAGACCATAAAATACGAATAAATAGAATGTCCTTCAGAGAAAAAAAGCAAATAAGACAACTTTAAGAAATGAACAACTACCTCCAAGTAAAAACCACCAAAGAATTCCTCTTGAAAATATGCTATAAAAGGAGAAAATATTTAAATAGTTATACATATGAATAAATATTAAAATAGTTTAATCCTCCTAAAATTTTGTTTCCAATTATATACCCCTCTCTGATTATATATTTTATTAAAAGGAAAGAATAAACTATGACTTAGCTCTTCCCATATTAGCAGCATCCTCTATTATGCTACCAAAATATATATATATAATATATCTTTACATACTTCCTCCAGGAAAAGACCACAGAATTTCTCTATCTCAATTTAGCTAGTGCCTGGGACAATTTGCTGTATCTTATAAATATTAAAATAGGGAGAGGAAACTTTTTCGTCTACTTCATAAACATTTGGTTCTCCAGTCAAGAATGTATTTCCTATAAAATGCAGGTCAAGAATCCACTTTCAAATGTCTTGATCTTTCTCAGCAACCAAGTAACAGAATTGCCTATTTTCAATGTATCCTATTAAGAAATAAAGAGCAATTTAAATTAAACAAGAAAAGATAAATCTAAAATAAATGAGAAAGGGGAGGATAGAGAAGGATATAGTCATACACTGAAGAAATTAAGTGGAAATAAATGTATTCATAATCACTTAGCCAAACTGTTAATGTTTTAAACCTTCCCATTATTCCATGATGTGTATCACTTTAAAGTATAAAGTGGAATGTTAAGAAGGCAGCTCTCTGGCAAGTGTAAACACCCTAATAATTTTTACAAGTTGCTTTTTGGTAAGGCCCATACATCTAACTCCACCCTCATTTTAAAACTGTATTGTCATATAATTAAATACCACAGCCTTCATTTTAAAGGCTCTATGTAGAATTACAACAGTGGTCTACATTCAGAACTCAGCATATGGGTTACACACTCTGAAGGATAATTTCAACAATAAATAGAATGACTGGGAAAGGTACAAACTTGAAAACTGTGAAGAGGACTCTTCAATTAATAAACGTGACCCAAGTAGGACCAATAAGATTTCTGCATATCTCTTGGCTTGTACCTCCTCAAAGGGTAATGATCTTTTGGATTATTTAATAGTTAGCATCCTTATGATATACCCAAAGGTAAGCAATTAGTGTCAATTGTAATGATTAAAAAGAACATCTTTAAAAAATAAACTCAACTGAGTAAATGAAGCCACTTGAAAAGTCAACCAGATATATTTTATATATTTTACCTAAAAGAGATGTAAAAATAAATGAACACTTCCTCAAAATAAAATCTTCTAATAAGAAGTGTCGCCAAAGATCCCTTGGGGTTTTTCTAAGTTGTGTGAATACAACTTGTCAATCATAGAGGGAAGAAAGAGTAACCACCACAATTAAATAAGACTTGGAAATATTCAAATATAAAGACTATACATTAGGAGTATTTTTCCTATACTTGGTAAGTAGGTAGTCACAAAAGTGTCAGAAAATTGACAAATGGTACATTTTTAAAGGAAAAGTAGGCAACTGTGCACATCGACGTTAAAAAGTTTCATAATTAAAGATTACATCTTCTATTGCTCTCACACACAATAAATATTGCCTCAATAAAAGATGAAAACTAAGTTTAACTTCATTGATCTTTCTTCATTGTCTTGGAAATCTTCAATGTTACATAAAAACAGTTTTGCAGTTAAAGAATGAATAAATCTACAGAACTACAATTAACTGGAACATTATCAAATATGTTCAAAAACATATTAAAATTAGACTTCGGTGTATATATAGGAGCTGCAAAACACTCGGCGACAAACTCTAAAATTCCACACAGTAAAGAACAGGAATAAGAGTGGCTATAAAGAGTTCATTCTGTGTGACTTACAACCCACCCCTCATGTGATGGTGCAGACAGTCCCACTGACTGCTGTGAGATTGAACATAAGCCTGTAAGCAAAAGCCTTGCAAACACACAGCCCAGTGTGCATTTCAACTAGCCTATAGAGCTAGCAGTGCTATTGTTGAGACTCTGCAGGCCACAAAAAGATGGAACATACCACAATTCCAACTTTTAAAATGAGACTTTGGGTCTAGAGATTATCATACTCAAAATAGGAGTGCCCTCATAGATTACCAGTAAAAACTTCTGATTACAAACTTCAAACCTTTATATAAAGTACTTTACAAAAAACAATCCTCTAGAAATTAAGCTAAAGGTATAAAATGGAAACAAAAGAGTTATAGTAGTAATATTTCTGATAAACTTTTCTTCTTGGGGATATGTATCTATATTTACATATAATATATGTAGTATTTCTGCAGTCATAAAATACTATATTTTCTGGTCTACAGTTTTTTTGGCTTCTCACAGGGTCTAAAATAAGACTAAATCTTAGCTATTTGTGTGTTATTTTCAATTTCAACTTTAATAAATGTTTGTTAAAACTGGGGAGAGTATTTAAGTTTAAAAGTGTACAGGATTTTATAAAGACTAGAACATATGCAGGTGGGTGCTAAAAGAATTTTCTGCCTGTTTTGCCAGAAGCAGGATGCCATCTGCTTGTGCCATGAATCAAGCTAACCCTCAGCAGTTTCTGAAGTTGAGAGGAAAATCTGGTTGTTAGTTAATATTGAAAACACACTCTAATCCAAGAAGAACTGTTATTTTTGTAAATGCTCTTAGATCCAGTTAAAACCTTGCACTCCCCCTTAAAAGCAGTGATCTGTTTATCCTTTTCTCATACAACAACATCTGATCCTTGAGCAACACAGGTTATAATCACACAGGTCCACATACATGTGAATTTCTTTCAATAAATGTATTTGAAAATTTTTGGAGATTTGTGACAATTTGAAAAAACGTGCAGGCAAACCATGTAGCCTAGAAATTAAAAAAAAAAAGAAGAAGAAGAAGAAAGAAAAGGTTAGGCATGTCATCAGTGGGTAAAATATATGTAAATACTAGTCTATTTGTATATTACTCAATCGTTTATGTTATCAGTAAGGTTTCCAGTCAACCATAGGTTATTAGTAGTTAAGTTTTAGAAGAGTCAAAAGTTACATGCAAATTTTTGACTGCAAGGCAGGGAGCATTATAGACACCCCAATACCCATTTTGTCCAAGGATCAACTGTACTTTAAAAAGAAAAATCAAATTAATGCAAATCCCTGATTTTCTAAAATAGTATTCTGTATTAATTAACTGAAATTTTATTATTTTGATTCATTACCTGAAAAGTAAGCACAGGCTTTATATTTGAAAAACTATTTCTATCTTGTATAGTACAGATATCAACAAATAAGACAAGTAAAATCATTTATATGAAGAAGTTTCACAGTAGCCAATTAGAAAATATGATTCTCTGATTCTGTTACTGCTTTATCTGTTTCTCTAATTTAAAGTCCACAGTCATTACGTGCTGTGTTTAAATAGTATAAGACACAAAAAACTAGTGGTTTATGAACATTCTAACTTACTGTACATATTATTAAAGCCTAAAGAAAACTCTGAAAATGGAAAACATCCTGCCAGATCTTGTTACGTACGGGAAGAAAGTCTCATTGGATTTATCAGTTAGGAATTTTTTTGTTTGTTTGAACATTTTAAGTAATAACCTTCCTCAGACTAGGGGCTAGAAAGAACTTTAATAAAATTCTATGAAAATCCATGTAAATGACTGAAAGTTAACTTAAAATGACTCCTAATAATTGATTTTAAAATTTAATTCAGCATTTTCCTTTTGAATAAGCAAAACAACAGGGGACTTTTAAAACTATACAGAACTTTCAGCCACATCCTAATCACATTAGGCACCTACAACCTAACATAAATTAGGCACCATTTGTCAATTTTCTGACATTTTTATGACTACCTACTTACCTAGTGTAGGAAAAAATACTCCTAATGTATATAGTCTATATATTTGAGTATTTCCAAGTCTTATTTAATTGTGATGGTTACTCTTTCTTCCCTCTATGATTGACAAGTTGTATTCACACAGCTTAGAAAAATCCCAAGGGATCTTTGGTGACACTTCTTATTAGAAGATTTTATTTTGAGGAAGTGTTCATTTATTTTTACATCTCTTTTAGATAAGATATACAAAATATATCTGGTTGACTTTTCAAGAGGATTCATTTACTCAGATGAGTTTATTTTTTAAAGATGTTCTTTTTAATCATTACAATTGACACTAATTGCTTACCTTTGGGTATATCATAAGGATGCTAACTATTAAATAATCCAAAAGATCATTACCCTTTGAGGAGGTACAAGCCAAGAGACATTAACTCCATGAGGATTTTAGTTCCATGAGGATATCTATCATTTCATAGAAAACTTCCACCTGAAAATTGTTGCCACTTGGATGGCATGCCTTGAATTTTAAGTTAAATGATCACATTGATATTGTGTTACACAGCTATTATTTTCACATTTTGCAACAGTAAGATGATCACAAACACACAATCCATTTAAAAAAATTCCTCTGATCTCCCTTATTTATAGCACAAGGAACAGGTCTTGTTTTACTTTCAGGAAGCCGAAAACAATCAATTTGGCTTTGGTGAGATCAGGGAACACTTACGGGGAAACTGGGTTTGTTGATACCAGGAGTGGAGGTGGGTAAAGTGAGTTTGGTGAGTATGTATGTGCACATATGTACAAAGATGGGGGGGAAATGCAGCTTATAAATGTACTTCCCATTATCTATTCATCTATGACTAATGCCTTTAAAATACACCACACCACCAAGTATTAGGTTTGTGTTGGTCATGGTTAAAAGACAGTGAGCAGGGCAACTTTGGACAAGAGACATTAACTTTCTCTGGACCTCAGCTTCTTTATCTGTAAAATCAGCAGTAAGATCTACTTTAGCTTGTAAGGTTCCTTTTAGTTCTGAAACTTAAAACATTCATTGAATATCAATTTTTAGAACATAAAGATGAATAAAACATAGCTCTGGCTCTAAAAGTTGAGTCAGTAAAAAAACTCAATCACCATGTCCACCGTTCCTAAATAAAATATATTGTGTTTGCATTTGTGTGTACATGTGTACATGTATATGTACAGTCATCCCTTAGCATCCTTGAAAGATTAGTTCCAGGACTTCCCTTGAAGACCCAAATCCACAAATGCTCAAGTCTCTGACATAAAATGGTATAGAATTTGCTGTATCACCTACGCACATCCTCTTGTATACTTCAAATCATCTCTGGATTACTTATACTATCTAACACAATGTAAATGTTATGTAATAGTTACATTGTTTAGGGAATAATGAGAAGAAAAAAGTGCATATGTGATAAGTACAGATGCAACTTTTTTCCTGAATGCTTGCTCTTTGGTTGGTTGAATCCACAGATGCAGAACTCACAGATGCAGAGGGCTAACTGTATATATACATTCATATGTAACTATAGACATATATACACATATATGTGTAACTACAGATACACACACACATATATATGTATACACACGCATGTACAGTCGCACTTTGATATCTGTGGGGGATTGGCTGCAGGATGTCTCTCAGATAACAAAATCCATGTGCTCAAGACCCTTATATAAATTGGCACAGTATCTACATGTAACCTACATCTTCCTGTATACTTTAAGTCATCTCTAGATTACTTATAACTAATATAATATAAATGCAATGTAAATAGTTATATAATATTTTTCTGTATTATTTTTTAGTGTTATAACGTTTTCTTTTATCCATAGTTGGTTGAATCCACAGACTCAGAATCTGCAGCAGATACAGAGGGCCCACTGTGTACACACACACACACACACACACACACACACACACACAAATGTTTGAAGAACAAAGCATGTGTTCTGAAAAACTTAAAACTCTGGTCTCATGAAATGGAAAAAAATCAGTGAAAATTGACAACATATCACTCCACCAAAACAGGTAATTTATCAACTATATCACCACTCAAGAAAGCTTTTAATGCCATGCTCAATATCCAGCAATATATATTTCTCCCTCCTTTAAAACAGAGAAAAAAATTATTTATGGACAGTAGAAAATGACATCCACAAATTTACTGATAGTTTATTTTCAGGAAACCATTTACAGCAAGGAAGGGAAAATACAGTTTAAAACACGCACGCACACACACACACAAATGCTAATTATCATTGTAATTCTTGCTGAGATGCTTAAAAATTAAATACATTTCCCCTGAAGATTTTGGGCCTGTTCCATTTGGAATTAACCAGCTTTTTCAATAATAGGAATTAAAAGACATTAATCTGTCTGATTGCTGGCATAATGATGATTGCAAAAATGGAAATAACATGTTATAATTGGATACTGAACTCAGAAAAGTACCGCATTTTGACCAGCCCCTAGAAATAAAATTGATGTCAATAATGAGTATTGGAAGTCCTAGAGCTAATTTCTATATCTATCAGTTGTCCTACCGTCCTTTTATACAGTTTTTTAACTTTTTATTTTGAAACAGTTTCAGACACATAAAAAAGTTGAAAGAATTGTACAAATAATTCCTCTATACTCTTCATCCAGATTCCCCAAATGTTCACATTTTGCCATATATGCTTTATTATTTTCCTGTTTTTTAAACAAAAACAGGAAAATAAATAAAATACTTAGGAATACACAAAACAAGTGAAAGACTTGTATCCTGAAAACTACTAAACATTGCAAGAAAAACCCAAATAAATGAAAAAGACATCTCCATTTATGGATTACTAGGTTTAATGTTGTTATAAAGGCAATATTCCCTAAACTGATCTACAAATTAAACAAAATCTCTACTAAAATCCCAAACTGTTTTATTATGCAGAAACTGATAAGCTCATATGGAATGACAAGGGCCTTCGAATAGCTAAAACAAACTAGAAAAAGAAAAACAAAGTTGGAGTACTCACATTTTTCCAATCTCAAAACTTAATACAAAGTTACAATAATTAACATTATATGGTACAAACATAGGATAGACATATAGATCACAAAAATAAAAGTAAACTCATACAGTTGTGAGCAATTGATTTTGACACAGGGGCCAAGACAAATTTGGGAACAGTCTTTTCAATAAATGATGTTGGGTTAATAGGATATCCACATGCAGAAGTATAAAGTTAGATCCTACTTCACACCATAAACAAAAACCGACTCATCACAGGATCAAAAACCTAAATATATATGCTAAAACTAGAAAACTTTTAGAAGAAAACATAAGCACAATTCTGTTTGACCTTGGAATAGGCAATGGTTTACTGGCTATGACACAAAAAAGCTTATGTAAGAAAAAAGAAACTGGACTTCATAAAAATTTAAAATATATCCTCTTCAAAACCTAACATCAAGAAAGTGTAAAGAAAGACACAGTGGCTCACGCCTGTAATCCCAGCATTTTGGGAGGCTGACGCAGGCAGATCACAAGGTCAGGAGTTCAAGACTAGCCTGGCCAAAATGGTGAAACCCCTTCTCTACTAAAAATACAAAAATTAGCCGGGCGCGGTGTGTGCCTGTAATCCCAGCTACTCGGGGGGCTGAGGCAGGAGAATTGCTTGAACCCAGGAGGTGGAGGTTTCGGTGAGCCGAGATCTCACCACTGCACTCCAGCTAAGGTAACAGAGCAAGACTCCATCTAGGAAAATAAAAAACAAAGATAGTGTAAAAATCCGCAAAAGGGAGGAAATGTTTTTCAAATCATGTATCTGATAAGGTTCTAGTATCAAGTATATATAAAGAAATCTCAGCTGGGTACAGTGGCTCATAATCCCAGCACATTGGAAGGCTGAGGCGGGTGGATCACCTAAGGTCAGGAGTTCAAGACCTGCCTGGCCAACATGGTAAAACGCTGTCTCTACTAAAAATGCAGAAATTAGCTGAGCATGGTGGCTCATGCTTGTAATCCTAGTTACTTGAGAGGCTGAGGCAGGAAGATCACTTGAACCCAGGAGGCGGAGGTTGTGGTAAGCTGAGATTGCGCCACTGCACTCTAGCCTGAGTGACAGAGAGAGACTCAGTCTCAAAATATATATATAATAATATATATATATATAATATATACATATATAAAATATACATATTATATATCCATATATATAAATAAATCTTATAAATCAACAATCAGGCCAGGCGCGGTGGCTCAAGCCTGTAGTCCCAGCACTCTGGGAGTCCAAGGCAGGCGGATCATGAGGTCAGGAGATCAAGACCATCCTGGCTAACACGGTGAAACCCCATCTTTACTAAAAAATACAAAACATTAGCCGGCCGTCGCGGCGGGTGCCTGTAGTCCCAGCTAATCAGGAGGCTGAGGCAGGAGAATGGCACGAACACGGGTGCGGAGCTTGCAGTGAGCCAAGATCACACACTGCACTCCAGCCTCGGCAACAGAGCGAGACTACATCTAAAAATAAATAAATACATAAATAAATAAAAATAGATAAATCAACAATCAAAAGACAAATAACCCAATTTAAATATGGCAAAGAATCTGAACAGACATTTCTTCAAAGAAGACACACAGTGTCTCAAACACATGAAAAGATACACAGCACTATTAGTCACCAAGGAAATACAGAATCAAAACCACAAAGAGATGCCACTTCACACCCACTAGGAAGGCTATAATAAAAAAGACAGATGATAAGAAGTGTTGACAAGGATGTGGAAAAAGTGGAATCCTTATTCATTGCTGGTGGGAATATAAAATGGTGCATTTGGCAGTTCTTCAAAATGTTAAGTCCAGAGTTACCACATGACCCAGACATTTCAGCTGGCATACACCCAAGAAAACCGAAAATGTGTCAACAACAAACTTGTTCACAAATGTTCATATCAGTATTATTCATAATAGTCCAATGGTAGAAAAAAGCCAAATGTTCTTCAACTGATGAAAGTGTAATATTCAAATAATGACTGGAATGATATTCAGCCAAAAAATGAAATAATATGGATGAATCTTGAAAATATTATGCTCAGTGAAAGAAGCCAGGCACGAAGGCCATACTGTATGATTCTATTTATGTGGAAAGTACAGAGTAGGTAGGCAACTCCATAAAGACAGAAAGTAAATTAGTGGTTGCCAGGGCCTGGGGGAGGGGAAATGAACAATGACAATGCACAAGGGGTTTCCCTTCAGGGTGATCAAAGTTCTGGAACTAGACGGTAGTGATTGTTGCAAAAGATATTGTACAAAGTACTAAAAACTACTTAATTGTATGTTTTAAAAGAAAAAAAGGTACTGTATTTAACTATATCTTTTTTTAAGTATTTGAGGAAAAAAAATGTGTTAGAAAACTCTGTGAGTAAAAAGAGAAAGAAAAGAGAAAATAGCAAGACAGACACTTGGGGGAACTCTCACCTATGTGGAATAAAGAGGAAGAAGAGGCCAGAGAAGCAATCAGAGAGAAAACGGAGTTTATAAAATCAAATGGAACACTATTAGGGTCAGAAGTCTCAAATTCTTTCGGAAAATCATTCTGAGTGATGAGCATGCTTAATACAAGTCTCACCCAGTTTAAATTCGCTCTCTTAAAAAGAAGCCTGCTTACTACTCCATCCTGCTTCTCCGGTTGGAGACCAATCCTGGACATTATTGAAAACAATTAAGCTCCGTTTCTTTCACACTGTTCCATAAGTCAGGCTTTCAATATCTGTCTGATCTTTTCTTCATTAGACAGGATTAATAAAGATTGACTCAATAGATTTATTTGTTTTCATTATTTTTTTTTTTTGAGACAGAGTTTGGCTCTTGTAGTCCAGGCTGGAGTGTAGTGGCTCAATCTCAGCTCACTACAACCTCTGCCTCCCGAGGTCAAGCGATTCTCCTGCCTCAGTCTCCCAAGTAGCTGGGATTACAGATACCCGCCACCACGCCCAGCTAATTTTTGTATTTTTAGTAGAAACCGGGTTTCGCCATGTTGGCTAGGCTGGTCTCGAACTCCTGACCTCAGGTGATCCACCCATCTCGGCCTCCCAAAGTTCTGGGATTACAGGTGTGAGCCACCACACCCAGCAACTCAATAGGTTTAATACAAATACGACCCCCTTATTGCCAATCTGATCTTAATCTCATTTCATGAGTTTAATTATGAAAAGAAAATCTACTCCCTTGATAATCGCATAAAGTAATAATTTTATTACCTTATTGTCTTTATTAAGCAATGATGTTTCTTTTTTCTTTCCTACTAGTTCTATTGTAGTTTGTAAAACTACAGAATAGGGTGCAACAAACCAACATGACACATGTATACGTATGTAACAAACCTGCATATTGTGCACATGTACCCTGGAATATAAAGTATAATAAAAAAAAAAGACAGAAAATAAACTTCGGTTATTTCCTTAAAAAAAATAATAACAGAATCATTTTCCTAAAGGCTGACTGGAAATTTAAAAGTTCTGATCATTTTGATTTTTGCTTCGGACACACTCATCCACAGTTGTTGGTTTTCTTTTTTTTTTTAAGACAGAGTCTCGCTCTGTCACCCAGGCTGGAGTGCAGTGTCACGATCTCGGCTCACTGCAACCTCCGCCTCTGAATTCAAGCAATTCTCCTGCCTCAGCCTCCCGAGTAGCTGGGATTACGAATTTTTGTATTTTTAGTAGAGACAGGGTTTCACCATGTTGGCCAGGCTGGTCTCAAACTCCTGACTTCAGATGATCACCCACCTCAGCCTCCCAAAGTGCTGGGATTACAGGCGTGAGCCAACGCGCCCAGCCCACAGTAGTATTTTATGGAATATATGCAGAAGAGCAAAAACAAAAACAAAAGTTTCTTGTTTTTCAGTAATAGTCTAATAAGCGAGAGCATTTTAGAAAAGAACAAGTGGATGTATAAATCAGTTTGTTTTCAAACACTTTCCCTGTATCATTTTGTGTTATGTTATTTTCTAGGGCATCAGAAACTGCTATGCTGTAAGCAGACTGGACAGCCAAGAGAAAGTCTTGGCACTACTCTGAAATAAGATATGTCAGGACCGGCCTAGTTAGAGTAGATATATACATGACAGTAAAGAGATACAGCATCAATATGGATGCTAGGTGTTATCACCTCATTAGCAATGTTTCTTGTGTCAATGATATGCATGCTAAATAAAAAAGACTAACATATGAAAAGATAAAGAATTCAAAAATAAAACCAAGCTAAGCAGTATGATACCAATTTGCACAATTAAGTTTGAAAGACCAAACAGTACAAGCTTACACATTCACTTTTAAAACTATTTTATTTTCTAAAAATAATTCCTAAATTATTTGTTATTTCTATTCTAAAATTCAAATTATATTTTACCTTATTGGTTCCAAAGTAATCAAAACCTCTATAAGACTGTATTTTGAGCTCTCAGGGTAAATATTATCCAGTAATCTGGATTTAAGCCTGAGCATCTAGAAGTCATCAAGAAACATTTCTATCACAATATTTTAATATTAGCATAAAGTATATTTGTCTCATGCCCTTTAGCCTCAGAAATATCAGAGTGATTGATATCTATTAAAAGAAAGTTACAAGGCACATATTTTTCTCCTAAGAAGAATAATAAGCATCAAATAAATTTTAAGAGAGAAGTCCATTTACATATTTCAACAAAGAGCAACTTAGGGATTTGAATTATAAGTGGAGAAAACATGAGAGATCAAAATAATAGGTGCTTCCAGTATTTTAAGAAAACTGCCATAATACTAACGATTCTTCTATTAGCTTTGTCTACAATAAGAATCACTACCATTTATGGAGTACTTGCTATGTGCTAGATGCTACATATAAATTATCTCATTTAATCCTCAAAAATAATATTTTCTCTATTTTACAAATTAGGTAAATAAGACTTAGTCAACTACTTTGTTGAAGGACACACAAGGTATGAGGCAGAACAGGATTTTGAACCCAAGTTGCTCTAAGAATCACTACCATTTATGGAGTACTTACCATGTGCTAGGTGCTTCATATAAATTGTCCCACTTAATCCTCAAAAATAATATTTTCCCTATTTTGCAAATTAGGTAAATAAGACTTGGTCAACTACTTTGTTGAAGGACACACAAGGTATGAGACAGAACAGGATTTTGAACCCAAGTTGATCTAATTCCAAAGCCTATTCCTTTGCTATACTATGATGTACATTCTCCATTCTTTTAAAGCAAGGCTGCAAACTCAAAAATGCAAATGGGGCCTTGTAATTAAAATAAAATACATGCTGTGAGTTAAACAGAGAATAAAGTGGTTTTGCAACTAAGTATATACCTGCCTACAACCTGGTCTCTTGATCTATATTGTACAAACATATCAAAGCAGTCAAACAAAATACGTCCACTGGCCACTAATCTGCTGAACCCATTTTTTAAAATCACCAACTGATAATCAATAGAAGATGAAGAGCAATCCTAGCAAGAAGGTGTTTTTTTTAAATGTCATTTTCACATGAGATGTGTAGGGTTGAAACCAGTTACCAATAAGCAAGTGAATAAAATATTGATATTTTTTATGGTAACTCCTTTACTTTTGCCCCTCATATACAAACCTTGTAGCAATAATAAACTCTGTAGAAAAGTATCATTTAATACTGACTGTTTTCTACTTTTATACTTAGTATTTCCAAAGATGCACTTGAAGGGTGAATGTAGGCAAGTCTAAAAACAGACTTCTTACCTAACAGATTTACATGCAATAATGGTCGTTATGTACTCAGGGAGTTAAAAGATATAATCAAATCTCTGTTGCTCTGAGAGCACTATTAACTACCTGAACACCACCCCTACTCTAAACCAGCAACCCAGGGAGCCGCAGATAACCCTCATAGGCACCCCAACTCCCTGTAGCCTTGGGAATTAGAATCAGGTATTTCTCCTTCCTACAGCCTACAGTCCTCCCACTGACAATTCCCCACTCCACACAAGGGCAAAAACTAGGTGGTAAAATGGCAGAGGTGTGGCAGAAAAGGAAGGGCATGGGGAAAGTCTGAGTAGATGGACACTACTGTTAAACAAATTCCAAGCTCTGACTGTGCAGTGGTCCACAGAAGCATTTGGCAATCTAGGATTCCTGGGAGGCTCCTCCATAAGGCACGGCACAGTAAAAATACTTAAGACTACTGCCAGACCAAGTGCCTACTCTAAAAAACACTGTCAGTGGTCTAGGGCTGAAGTGCCAAAATGCAATAGATCAAAATTATCAGGTCTCAGAAAATAGAACATAGAAAATTCAGTTTCATATGCAGAAGAGAGTTCAGGAAGTCAATATATAATGTTTAAAATATTATTTTATGACAGTCAAGGCTCACCAAATGTGTACTAACACTAAACAAAAGAGGTTACACATAATGTCAGGTATTATATGTTATACACCTAAGTAAGTATTTAGACTAAATAAAACTGCTGATTTGTAGATTAAATAATACATTATTGATTTAGGCACTCACTAAATGACACTGCCAAACACTGCCAAGGATTTTATACATAACCACATTTTCAACCTATCCTAATATCATATTTGTTTCTATTTTAATGAGTATTATGTGCCTAAGTACATCACTGTATCAGGCTTTTAACACTGACCTTAATCACTCTGTTTTAAAAAAATATTTATTAGAAAGTGTAATAATATTTCATGTCTTTAGCTCATTTTCTCTGTTCTCTATCTACTCAACAGGTCACGTTAAATGTCTGCCATCTAAAAATCCATCACTAGAATTATTGAGTGGTTCAAAAAGAAGTATATACTTTAGTTGAAGTTTGTGACTCATTATACACTTTCATGTGTATTTCTTTCAAATAAAAAAATATGCATCTGAGCACAGCTGACATTCTGACACAGAAAATATACATCTTCCCTAGTCTCATCCATAACTCACTATTATAACAACCAAAGTGTCACATTGACACTCATATCATATTCAAAGTTTATTGTTTATAAGGAATCCATTAAACCAACACATTACTCCTATGTATTCTAGAACTACCTGATATAATGTGAAGGGGGAAAGGGTAGAAATCACACAATTAATCCTTATTTAGAGATAATTTTACAGCATATAAAGTAAAATTAAATTCAAATAAATGAGAGAGAATTCTAAAACAATAATTTAAATCACCATTGTTCCTAAAGCAATAGCTTGATTTCTTTGCATTCAAGTATAAGCTTTCAGCAGCAAATACTGAATAACATGGTAGCTTAATTCATCTTTAATCTGCTTCAAATTAAATCATTTTTAAACTTCCAGTTAGAAATTCTCGAGCTGTGAGTTTCTATTACTGCATAGCAATTACAAGCTCCCAGCTGTGCAATAAATATTACCTGAACAGAACTTCTTAAAATACCCTTTACAATTAAATACCTAGTAATCATTAAACAAGGCAAGAAATAGAAGGTTTGGGGTTGCGGGGGGAGAAGAGCAAGCAAACATTGTTTTACAACAGGTTTCTGGAAACTATAAACTCAAATAGCAGATTACTAATTATTGGGAAGGAGATGGGATCTTGGTTCTAAGAATCTCTGTAACAACTTGGATATAGATGTTATAGAGCCTAACTAAATCATTTCTTGCAAAGACAGAGGTGTAATATTCTCAGCAAAGTCCTGTAGAGTACACCCAGTCAGTTGACAGTCATCTATGGTAAAGTCATTCATGGCTTTCAGTAGAACAGAGGGAGAAATTCCAACATATTCAGCATACTCTCTAAAGAAAAAGGAAAAAAAAAAGACTGGCAAGACGACAGTGATCCAGCAAGATATGTCTCCTACATCACAAAAGATGTAGGAGGCTGCTTTAGAAATGGCTAAAAAAGTTCCCTGGAAGACAGTAACAGATTTTTTTTTTTAAAGATGTCAACATCGTACTT
>NW_016810242.1:2715262-2722463 GCF_001698545.2 Rhinopithecus bieti | reverse complement strand
AAAAAAAAAAAAAAAAATTCTAAAAATGTCTTAAAATTTTAAAATAAAGGGCAAGTTTATCAGGGGAAATGTACATAAATAATAATTTAAAATTTTTATTAGAAGACAAAGAGCATGAAACTTGATGATACTCAGAATTGAGTAGTCTAGATCAGAATGATTTGTATGTCCAAGAATTTTGGAATATTAGAGTATTTTCTAAAGACCCCGGGGGCAATAGAAGAATACAGAATCAAAATCCTATTTCCTGGTACTATTGCTAGATTATATACCCAAACTCTCCTTTAATTAATAATTATTAATCTGGCTGGGCATGGTGGCTCACACTTGTAATCCCAGGATTTTGGGAAGCCGAGGCAGGTGGAGCACCTGAGGTCAGGAGTTCAAGACCAGGCTGACCAACATGGAGAAACCCCGTGTCTACTAAAAATACAAAATTAGCTGGGCACGGTGGCGCATGCCTGTAATCTCAGGTACTCAGGAGGTTGAGGCAGGAGAATCGCTTGAATCCGGGAGGCGGAGGTTGCAGTGAGCCGAGATGGCACCCTTGCACTCCAGCCTGGGCAACAAGAGTGAAACTCTGTCTCAAATAATAATAGGGTAATAATAATAATAATAATAATAATAATAATGAATCTATTATACCAATGGCTGATATCCCAATAAAAAGAGACAAGCACACACTATGTGCCCCCTAACAGAAGTACACAATAACTTAAGATGTGCTCTTGCAATGTTTATTCAAAGAAGATATATGAATGGCCAATATACACATGCAAAGATGTTCAACTTAATTAGTCATCAGGGAAATGCAAATTAAAACAACAATTTAATATCATTTTTGACCCAAAAGAATGGTTATAATAAAAGTCAAACATTAACAAATGTTGTCACAGATGTGGAGAAAGTAAAGCACTCATACATTCCTGATAGGAGTGTAAAACAGTGCAACCACTTTGGAAAATTTGGAAAATAGTTTGGCAGATCCTTAAAAAATTAATCATAGGCCAGGCAGTATGGCTCACTGCTGTAATCCCAGCACTTTGGGAAGCCAAGACCAGAGGATTGCTTGAACCCAGGAGTTCAACACCAGCCTGGGCAACACAGGCAGACCCCTGTCTCCACAAAAAATTTTAAAAATTAGCTAAATGTGGTGACGCATGGTTGTAGTCCCAGCTACTTAAAAGGCTGAGATGGGAGGATCACTGGAGCCAAGCAGTTCAAGGCTGCAGTGAGCCATGATGGTGCCACTGTACTCCAGCCTGAAGTACAGAGCAAGACCCCATCTCTTTAAAAAAACAAACAAACAAACAAAAAAAACATTAATCAGGCCATGCATGGTGGCGCACACCTATAATCCCAGCACTTTGGGAGGCTGAGGCAGATGGATCACCTGAGGTCAGGAGTTCGAGACCAGCCTGACCAACACGTTGAAACCCCGTCTCTACAAAAAGTACAAAAATTAGCCAGGCGTGGTGGCAGGCACCTGTAATCCCAGCTACTCAGGAGGCTGAGGCAGGAGCATTGCTTGCATCCGGGAGGCGGAGGTTGCAGTAAGCCAAGATCACACCATTGCATTCCAGCCTGGATAACAAGAACAAAACTCCATCTAAAAAAAAAAAAAAATGTTAATCATAGAATTACATTATCTAGCAATTCAATTCCTTGATGTCTATATACACAAGAAAATAAAACTTGTGTTGCACAAAAATTTGTACACCAACGTTTACAGTAGCATTATTCTTAGCCAAAAACGTATATTAACTGGTGAAAGGCCAAAATACAGTGTATTCATACAATGGAATACTATTCAACATTAAGAAAGAACCAGTCATTGATACATGCTACAACATGGATGAACCTCAAAACTATGCTCAGTGAAAGAAGCCAGATACAACAGAACACATATTGTATGATTCCATTTATATTAAGAATCCCCAAAAAGCCAATTTATAAAGACAGAAGTAGATTAGCGGTTGTCTAGGTCTGAGGGTGAGTTTAAGGACTTACTATAAATAGGCACAAAGTTTACTTTCAGAGTAATCAAAATGTTCTATTGAATTAGACTGCTGAACAGTTGTAAAACTGTAACTATAGTAACCATACATAGTTCACTTAAAACCAGTGTATTTTATATTAAATATTACGTACATTTCACCTCAATAAAGCTTATTTTTTTAAAGTCATCTTACCAAAAAATGTCTAAATCAGATTAAGCTTGCGGATCTAACTACAAACAGAGAGAACGTGCAGAGAGCAAGATGAACATATTAATGATACCACAAGGATAAAATAAGCAAAATCTAGACTATGGGAAACTATACAAGATAATCAACCCTGTTTCTTTGACAAAACATTGCAAAAAGGGGGTTGGGAGAGAGAAAGAATCTATAAATTAAGAGAGATCTAGAAATATAACAACTACCAAAATATATGAAATTAATCTGCATCACATTCAAATACATTAAACTGTAAGACAATAGGGGAAATAAATATTTATTGGATATTATTTTTAAGAAATGATTATTAATTTGGAGGGATAGAATAAAGATGTGCTGAGGTCCTTATCTTTTAGATATATATACTGAATTATTTACTGAAATAATGTCTGAGATTTGCTTCAAAATAATCTGAAAGGGTGTGACTAGAAAGTAAACAGTTCAAATGAATCAAGATTGGCCATGAGTTGACCACTGTGGAAGCTGAGTAATAGTTACATAGGACTCATTATTTTCTCCACTTTTGTGTATGTATAAAATTTTCTACCAAAAAAGGTGTTTGTTTTGTTTTGATATTTTAAGAAGGAGTCTAGCTCTGTTGCCAGGCTAGAGTGCAGTGGTGCAATCTCGGCTCACTGCAACCTCCGCCTCCCAAGCTGAAGTGATTCTCCTGCCTCAGCCTCCCAAGTAGCTGGGAGTACAGGTGCCTGCCACCATGCTTGGCTAATTGCAGGCACCAGTCACAAGTCCTGGAGAGGCCACCCATACTTCTGACTGACCAGCTATAAATCAGGGGTCTTCACAACAACCTCTTCATGTTCAGTAATTTGCTAGAAAGACTCACAAAACACTGTGCTTATATTTACGGTTTATTATAAGAGATACAACCCAAGAACAGTCAAGTGAAAGAGATGCATAGGGCAAGTTAAGACAGGGAAAAGGGACACACAGTTCCCATGCCCTCTCCATGTGAACCAACCTCCCAGTACCTCCATGTGTTCAATCCAGAAGTTCACCCAACACTGCTGCTTAAGGAAGAGCTCCTATAGGACTCAATCTCCAGCCTCTACTTCCCCCAGAGGTTGGTTAGTGAAACTGAAAATTTCCATCCTCTAATCACATGGTCTGTCTGGTGACCAGCCACATCCTGAGGCAATTCAGTGGCTCCACTCTAAGTCACCTCACCAGCATAAATTTAGGTGTAATCAAAAGGAACTTCTTATGACTAACAAAACACTCTCCTAACACTCAGGAAACTCCATGAGTCCGAGGAACTCTGTGCCAGGAACAGAGACAAAGACCAAACATAAAATTTACTATACCTCAGCCAGGATATTAAGTTCCTCTCCAGGTGGGCCTTTCCACAGGACTATATAGACATCCTCTGGGTACAGTGGAACAGCTGGCTTCCTCCAGAAAGAACAATCCAAGTACCAAGGCAGAAGTTTGTAATTCTTTTCATGACCCAGCCTCAGAAGTCACAAATCACCACCATCCACTGTATTCTATTGCTAACACAGAGTCAACCAGCCATAATTCAGTGTGGACTACACTAGCATGTAAACACCAGGAGCCTTGGCTCATTGGAGGCCATTTTGGAGATTAGCTACCACGATATACAATCGATTCTGGTTATAGCAATAGTTATGTTCTACCATGTCACTGCAAACACTGAATTAGCCAATACTGAACCACTTAACGAATATAAGAAATACAAGGTTAGGTTCCTGTAAGCCTCTGGTCACAACATTTTCATCAACTGATCAATAAATAATCTTGTTTAATGTGTGTTTCTCTTTAAAGTACCTTATTTTATTTTATTTTATTTTTGAGATGAAGTCTCGCTCTGTCGCCCAGGCTGGAGTGAAGTGGTGAGATCTCGGCTCACTGCAACCTCCGTTTACTGGGTTCAAGCAATTTTCCTGCCTCAGCCTCTGAGTAGCTAGGACCACAGGCACAAGCCACCACACCCGGCTAATTTTTGTATTTTTAGTAGAGACAGGGTTTCACCATGTTGGCCAGGCTGTTCTCAAACTCCTGAACTCAAGTGATCCACCTACCTCGGTCTTCCAAAGTGCTGGGATTACTTACAGGTATGAGCTAACATGCCCGGCTGCTAAAGTACCTTATTTTATATTGTTGATTCATTAACATTGAACTCGTGGTCAACAGTCTAAATGAGGCTTATTCAACACACATATTTTCTCCAGAAGGTACAGCATAGCCTTCTTGCACTTACAAACACTAGACAACACTTCAGCACTTCATATGGTACCATTTAAACAGCCATACCACCAAGAAAAAGCACAAAAAAGGTGAAAAAGTCATGGCACTAAATAGCAAAAAGGATGCTTATTTACTGTCTAACAGCTGGAACAGGAAGGCAGAGTGTTGCTTTTTTCCCACCTCATCTGGGAAGATGAATGACTAGTAACTCAAATTTTTTGCTGCTCTGCAAGTAGCCACAAAAACAACACAAGTATTAATCTGGGGGTTAAAAATATAATTTAACAAGTAGGTGAATTTGCAAACACAGAATCCATGAACAATGATGAATAACGAGGATCCAATGAATATACAAACAGACAATCCCAGAGAAGCAACAGGTTTTAGAAGTGTTCAATATTTTTATATTGAAATACTTTAATTAAATTCCTAAAGTCCACATCAAAGTAACAGCAGGTAACATTTTATCTTCTATGGAGAAAACCAGTAGATTCTTATTTTGGTTTAAAAAACACCTAACAGGCCAAGAGCACAGTGGATCATGCTTGTAATCCCAGCAATTTGGGAGGCCAAGGCAGGTGGATCACCTGAGGTCAGGATTTTGAGACCAGTCTGCCCAACATGGTGAAATCCTGTCTCTACTAAAAATACAAAAATTAGCCAGGCATGAAGGCTAATCCCAGTTACTTGGGAGTCTAAGGTGGGAAAATCGCTTGAATCCAGGAGGCGGAGGTTGCAGTGAGCCAAGATCGTGCTGCTGCACTCCAGCCTGGATGACAAAGTGAGACTCCGTCTCAAATAAATCAGTTAATAACTTAACAGTTAAGTCCAATATACTGTAATTTCTTAATTTAATCAGTCAATAATACAGGGAATTTTATTTTTAAAAACATCACAGAAAATCTATTAAAAGATGAAAAGACTGTAATTTCTTAATTTAATCCGTCAACAATACAGGGAATTTTATTTTTAAAAACATCACAGAAAATCTATTAAAAGATGAAAAGCTTCATAATCGAGCTTATCTAATAAATTGACAAGGAACTCATTTACAATTCTAGCTCTCCTAAAATAGGATGGTACCTTTAAAAATGGAAAAAGTAGAAGTTGAACCATCTAAAGCAGAAACCAATACTAATAAGAACTCACAATACTTACATACTGGGGCTGTGGCAGTTTCTAAATCTGGTACAGTAACAATCATTCCTAGTCTAATTGTTTCTGTTAGTTAATGAAGGAGGATCAATGTCAAACAACAGATAATTAAGTATCAGAGTGATCCTATTTGCATGTTAAATGTAATTTATTTTTAAGTACAACAGAGAATCATTCAGACTGCATTATTTGATCAAATCTGCCTTCCATCTAGAAAGGTGGTAGAACGAAAGATGATAGGAAACATATTTAAACAGAATACAGGACAGTTTTGATTTCACACAAAGAAGAAAGAACATTCTTGACTACTTTCTTCCAATTTGGCTCACAGAGAAGACATGGACTCTGTGACAGTCAATGTTTGGCAAAAAGGTAAATTAAAAATTAATGCACAATACAGAAAAAGACAAAGACAGCAACTACTATGAGGTAAATAACAGAAAATTACACGAAGACAAGCAGAAAGAAAGAATACAATGATTAAAGAGGTGCTGGCAAAAATATTGAGATTAAGAAAAAAATGAATTAAACCCACAACAATTTTTGAGTGTTTTATACTGACAATTTGTACAACAACCAGAAACAAAAAAAATCTACCTTTGTTATGGTTTACTTAATCAGATTTTGGCATACTCCTTAAGATAACAGATTAAAATTCCTACAAATGCCTAGTATATTCCCTTTTATAGAGTAAACACATACATACAAAAATCTAAGAACATAAACTCTTCTTATATTATCTGTAAGTTTAGAATCTCTAAAAGGCTTAATTTTCATATCATTAATACCCAAATTAGTGAGTAATTTGGAGACAGTTTATGTCCTAGAATAATCTAACTCAACAAGAGTATTTTTACATGGGTTTGGATCATTCATATGGTACAATCCTCCTTAATAAAATACTTTCGTCATCTATACTCAGGAAAAAAGAAGGGAGGGAAGGGGAAAAGAGAGGAAGAAAGAGAGAGAATGAGAACAGGAACCCAGCTGTCACAGTCATGTAAGTGTACAGTAACAACTTTGAGTAGCCATGGACAACTCTCCAAATTTCTAAATCTAATTCAGTTAATGGTGTCTCATGCCTGTAATCCTAACAATTTGGGAGGCTGAGGTGGTGTATTGCTTGAGCTCGGAAGTTTGAGACCAGCCTGGGCAACATGGCAATCCTGTCTCTACAAAAAATACAAAGTAGCCAGGCATGCTGGTCCACACCTGCAGTCCAAGCTGCTTGGGGGCTGAGGCGGGAAGATCACCTGAGCCCAGGAGGTTGAAGCTGCAGTGGGCCAAGATCACATCACTGCACTCTAGCCTAGCTGACAAAGTGAGACTCTATCTCAAAAAATAAATAAATAAATAAATAAATAAGAATGAAATATATTAACCACATTAAGCCTGTTGACTATGCGTTTAACAAAATTACTGTGCTTAAATTCACCACTTAAGAGATGCTAACTAAATGGTTTTCCTCCAGACAATACATAGTGTATAAATAAAACTTGCACCGCAGGGGTCAAAACCAAAAGTCAAAGCACTTTACCAAGCCTTATTACTTCTTTAATCCCTTACTTATGGTTAAGCCCCCTTTAAAAAAAAAAAAAAAA
>NW_016810242.1:2711573-2714660 GCF_001698545.2 Rhinopithecus bieti | reverse complement strand
AATACAGGGAATTTTATTTTAAAACATCACAGAAAATCTATTAAAAGATGAAAAGCTTCATAATCGAGCTTATCTAATAAATTGACAAGGAACTCATTTACAATTCTAGCTCTCCTAAAATAGGATGGTACCTTTAAAATGGAAAAGTAGAAGTTGAACCATCTAAAGCAGAAACCAATACTAATAAGAACTCACAATACTTACATACTGGGGCTGTGGCAGTTTCTAAATCTGGTACAGTAACAATCATTCCTAGTCTAATTGTTTCTGTTAGTTAATGAAGGAGGATCAATGGTCAAACAACAGATAATTAAGTATCAGAGTGATCCTATTTGCATGTTAAATGTAATTTATTTTAAGTACAACAGAGAATCATTCAGACTGCATTATTTGATCAAATCTGCCTTCCATCTAGAAAGGTGGTAGAACGAAAGATGATAGGAAACATATTTAAACAGAATACAGGACAGTTTTGATTTCACACAAAGAAGAAAGAACATTCTTGACTACTTTCTTCCAATTTGGCTCACAGAGAAGACATGGACTCTGTGACAGTCAATGTTTGGCAAAAGGTAAATTAAAATTAATGCACAATACAGAAAAGACAAAGACAGCAACTACTATGAGGTAAATAACAGAAAATTACACGAAGACAAGCAGAAAGAAAGAATACAATGATTAAAGAGGTGCTGGCAAAATATTGAGATTAAGAAAAAAATGAATTAAACCCACAACAATTTTGAGTGTTTTATACTGACAATTTGTACAACAACCAGAAACAAAAAAAATCTACCTTTGTTATGGTTTACTTAATCAGATTTTGGCATACTCCTTAAGATAACAGATTAAAATTCCTACAAATGCCTAGTATATTCCCTTTTATAGAGTAAACACATACATACAAAATCTAAGAACATAAACTCTTCTTATATTATCTGTAAGTTTAGAATCTCTAAAAGGCTTAATTTTCATATCATTAATACCCAAATTAGTGAGTAATTTGGAGACAGTTTATGTCCTAGAATAATCTAACTCAACAAGAGTATTTTACATGGGTTTGGATCATTCATATGGTACAATCCTCCTTAATAAAATACTTTCGTCATCTATACTCAGGAAAAAAGAAGGGAGGGAAGGGGAAAAGAGAGGAAGAAAGAGAGAGAATGAGAACAGGAACCCAGCTGTCACAGTCATGTAAGTGTACAGTAACAACTTTGAGTAGCCATGGACAACTCTCCAAATTTCTAAATCTAATTCAGTTAATGGTGTCTCATGCCTGTAATCCTAACAATTTGGGAGGCTGAGGTGGTGTATTGCTTGAGCTCGGAAGTTTGAGACCAGCCTGGGCAACATGGCAATCCTGTCTCTACAAAAAATACAAAGTAGCCAGGCATGCTGGTCCACACCTGCAGTCCAAGCTGCTTGGGGCTGAGGCGGGAAGATCACCTGAGCCCAGGAGGTTGAAGCTGCAGTGGGCCAAGATCACATCACTGCACTCTAGCCTAGCTGACAAAGTGAGACTCTATCTCAAAAAAAAAATAAATAAATAAATAAATAAGAATGAAATATACTAACCACATTAAGCCTGTTGACTATGCGTTTAACAAAATTACTGTGCTTAAATTCACCACTTAAGAGATGCTAACTAAATGGTTTTCCTCCAGACAATACATAGTGTATAAATAAAACTTGCACCGCAGGGGTCAAAACCAAAAGTCAAAGCACTTTACCAAGCCTTATTACTTCTTTAATCCCTTACTTATGGTTAAGCCCCTTTAAAAAAAAAAAAAAAAAGTGAGCAAAGAAAATAAATGAACACAGGAGAAATGTCAGTTACTCCAATGTAGATGCTTATAGTCAACTAACATCTCAATCACTCATTTAATTTTTTAAAATTTATTTATTTATTTATTTTGAGACGGAGTCTCACTCTACTGCCCAGGCTGGAGTGCAGTGGCATAATCTCAGCTCACTGCAACCTCTGTCTCCTGGATTCAAGTGATTCTCCTGCCTCCGCCTTCCAAGTAGCTGGGATGACAGGCATGCACCACCATGCCTGGCTAATTTTTTGTATTTTTAGTAGAGGCGGGTTTTCACCATGCTGGTCAGACTGGTCTCGAACCCCTGACCTCAGGTGATCCACCCGCTTTGGCCTCCCAAAGTGCTGAGATTACAGGCGTGAGCCACCAAGCCCAGCCCAATCACTCAATCATTTTATAGTAAAGCTGGAAAGTGAAATCCACACAACTTTGGGAATAAGTTGCTCAGTAAGGTGAACTTCCTCCTGTTGCACATATGTATACCTAGTTATATTACTATTACTGCAGGCATCTCAGGCAACCAAGGAAAGATCAGCTTGCTTCGTATAATCCCATTTATTTGCCAAAGGGAGTCTATGTGCTCATATATATTTTAATGGTTTGTTCATATTCACTTACCACTTTACTGTTTATATAAACTAGCTTTTCTTTACTTTTTTTTTTTTTTTTTTTTTTTTTTTTTTTTTTTTTTTTTTTTTGAGACAGAGTCTCATTATGTAGCCCAAGCCAGAGTGCAGTGGTACAACTGCAACCTCCACCTCCGGGGCTCAAGCGATCCTCCTGCCTCGGCCTCCCAAGTAGCTGGGACTACAGGCACGCCCCACCACGCCCAGCTAATTTTTTGTATTTTTAGTAGAGGCGGGGTTCTGCCATGTTGCCCAGGGAGGTCTGTAACTCCTGAGCTCAGGCGATCCACTCACCTCGGCCTCCCTAAATGCTGGGATTACAGGCATGAGCTACCGCGCCCAGCCATAAATTAGCTTTAAAAGGGCAGAATAGGAGATAGAGATGAAGACAATTAGAATATTCAATCCTCCGAATATAAAAGTTCAAAATAAAACGATTGTGTTGTCTACCAAAAGTATCTACATTGACAAAACCAATTTTAAGAAAGACTTGGGCCGGGCGCAGTGGCTCAAGCCTGTAATCCCAGCACTTTGGGAGGCCGAGACGGACGGATCACGAGGTCAGGAGATCGAGACCATCCTGGCTAACACGGTGAAACCCCGTCTCTACTAAAAATACAAAAAACTAGCCGGGCGAGGTG
>NW_016810242.1:2674887-2711190 GCF_001698545.2 Rhinopithecus bieti | reverse complement strand
AAAAAAAAAAAAAAAAAAAGACTTAATTACAGCTAAAATTTGTAACCTCATAAATTATTCAAGTTGTATGAAATAAATGAACCAATCTTAAGACAGAAACAGCCAAAGGCTACTGCTAAAAGGAAACATTTCATGCTATTAAGTAATTTTGGCATTCATGCCAACCCTTTATATAGACATCTCCACCTGCGGGTTAGCCTGACATACACCTGCTGAGACCAAGTTGATGTGGAAAAGGTTACTGCCATCCATCACAGTGAAAATTAATAGCTTTATAATCGTTGAAGAAATAATGGCATGGCACAGCAATCTTGTAGCAAATGTAATTTGTTACCAAAAAAAGCGTAGGCAAAGTCCATCCATAACATTCCCTTCTCATGGCCACCTACATGTTAATTCATTATTCAAATGCCAAAAACAGCAGCAGGCACACAAACTCAGCCAACGAGTCACCATTATAAAAGCTGCATAAACATTTCCCGTTCAATCACCTAAGAATAATAGAATGAGACAAGAAGATGTTTTCCAAGTATCTCAGTAATAAAACCTGTAACAGCTTTGAAAACAGCATGGCCGCAACCAGTATTTTTTGAGCATCTCATGGAATAATTTATATATCCCAAATTTTCTCTAATTATTTTTGAACATAAGAAAACAAAGAATGCAATCTTACTATAAGTGGTAAGCATTATATAGCTAAATAAAGACTGCAAAACTTCACCTACATCAATTTGCAAAGGATAAACTCAAAATCCTCTTAGGACTACAGAGCTTGAATATAACAAGTAAATAAGGACAACCATTCCTCTCTGCTGTGAAAAATCAAAGTATAATCTGTATTATTTTCTGGAAGTACCTTTTTAAAGCCCTCTGAATACAACTCCATGGCAACTGTCTGTGTTTTTTCCAATAGGAATTTATAAAAGAAACCTTGCTAATGGAAAATATACTGAAAATTTGCAATAATCAATAAAATTTGCAGAATTACCTATCTTATCTCAGTAGAAACAAAAACTATTACTTCTCTCACTATAGAAAAGAATGCTATTTTCCTATCCAATATACACTCTCTCTTCCTTCCTCAATAATGGATCCCCAATTTTATTTGGAGTAGCAATTCATCTAGGTTAGTTTCCCAGTTTCCCTTATAGTTAGGTATGACCGTGTGTGTGTTTTAGCTAATGCGTGCAAATGTGTGGGACTTTCTGGGAAAGTCACTTATAGGTAGTTGGCTTAACTGAAGGGTGGAGTCATTGATCCATTTCCTCTTTGCTGCTACCTAAAAATACTGATGCAATGGCAGAAGGTCCTGTAGGCACAGTTGTCCATAAGGTCAACTGGCCATGCCAGAGGATGATAGGAAGAAGAGAAAACTGGTTCCTAATGACTACCTGTTCCTGTCTCCAGTCTTCTTTTACAAACTTCTATTTTGTTTAAGTCACTTTTATTTTTGATTTTTGTTTTATGCTATCTAACTTAAAACTAATATACTCCCTTTTTTTATTCTTTTTTTATCAAAGTCACAATTTGGACCCTAACATAATCCTGCTCAGAGCGAGGGAAAAAAGGCAAGCCTTTTCAAACATAACTCTGTCTACCAGCCAGCTATTACGGTAAGGGAAAAAAAGAAAGCATCTAGATAAATATCTATCAAAATTAACTTTAAGAGAAATGTTCTCTTTCCTTATTGGCCCTTATTTTTTAAGATACTAGAAAATAAGTTACTATAAAAAGTGGTGGTCTGGGGGCTGAAAACAAAACAAAACAAAATCCTCTTTTCTACATTTTTTAGCTTTCTGGCATATTTTTGAAGATTTTACAGTCCAAAATGAGTCAAATGCCTATTTGTCTTTTGAATAAACAATGGACTTGTCATCTGATATATGTTTTTAAACTTAAGTATTACAGAAAACATCACTATCCATTTGTAAAAAACCCATTCTGGAAAATACCTTTCCCTTGTGTTTGCTATAAAATAACTTTCCATAGAGCTTTTGGTAATTTTGGCATGAAAATGACAGCATTCATTTATTTCCACTTCAAAATCAATGGCCCAGAACTTAAAACATATTTTTACAAAGATGCTAAACTTATAACATCAGGTAATAACAAAAGGATACTAAATAATAACAGTTCTAACCTAACTCCTGTTGTATGAGTATGCAATTATTCTAGCTGACAGCTCTGAAGAAGCACTAAATTTTTCTGGTCATCTAAAATATGTGTGTATAGTTGCTATGTATAAATCCATGGGCAAATCTCCTAGAATGATTTAGAAAAAGACTAAAGCACATTTCTTCTAAAACTCAATAGTGATTATTTAAACTGATAACCATTAACTGCATTATTCCAAAGTTACATTACATAACCATTTATAAACAATGGTTTACTCACTGGTCATTTAATAGTTCCTCTACAATTCTTTTACCGCATTCCCAAAATGGGATGTCAAAAATACTTAAATAACCTAAAAAAGTCAAAAAAGCAAATATTAATTAATTCACTGCTTCTCAAATATTTAGAGATTACCTACTATGTGCCAAGCACAGTGATGACACACAGTATTAGGCAACAGACAGAAATTCTTCTTTCATAAAGCTTTCAAAGTGGAGGAAAGAGAAACAATTTTAAAATATTTTTAAAAATCAATACAGAATGTGAAGAGCTGTAAATGAAACAGAATAACACGATTTTTAAAAAGGGGAAATTGTAATATATGTTGAACTCATTCCACAGAATGTTTTGTTGGCCCACAAATAGTCTTAAAAATCAAGATTAGCCAGCCAAAGGGGTAGAAGAAAAATATAGGACTGGTGTCAGAGAAGCTGAGAGATGAGAGGAAGTGATGAACTTTCTCTCTGTACAGAACCTATCTGTGCAGAGAGGTTAAGTAGGAGGACAGAAAGTGTCCACTGGGCTCAGCAACATGGAGTTCATGGTGACTTTGTCAAGAGCATATTAGAGTATTAGTCACACTGGAGTCAGTAAATGAGAGAGAAAGGAAAATAGAAACTGACCACACAGACAACTCTTGAGACATTCGACAGTGACAAGAATAATAACGAGAGTGAAAAGAAATTATTCTTGGTAGTAGGTAATAATGATACTATAACACCACCTATGATATAACACCTATGACATAACCACCTATAAGGAAATTTCATTTCTTTCATTTCATCATAGGCTCAATGATAGGTGTTTTTGGTTTTGCTTTAGATACCTGACTGTCTCCATTTCAGGTTTCCCTTTCTCTTTTGAAAATTTATTTGTAATTGTATAAGTAATACATGAATGTATTCTACTTGTCAAAAAAAAAAAAAATAGAGATAAAGCAAAGTTATCCTTTAACCACCCCACTTCTCAATCCCAGTTGCATCAGAGGGCTTACACTTACCAATCTCATGTATATCTTTTTCTACACATTTGCATACACTGATACATATGTAGAACCATATATTTGGTTCTTTAGGTATAATTTGTTTACATAAATGTTAACATATTCTATCGATCATTCTGTAATTTGCTTTAGTCCCCTAAAGTATCTTGGGAATCTTTCCATATATAAATACATATAGATCTAGAATAGCAAGTTAATTTAATGATTTGGGTTTTTTTTAAATCTGCTTCAAAAAACTGCAGCAAGGGCCTGCATAAAAAACACCCTTTTAAAAAATCCGTCTTCCACTCATTCTCAATGAAGGTAATATCACTCACAATAAGGCAAATATTGGTTCTTCAGGAATGCAAAAATCTTAGCTATGAAAATGGCTTATAACCCTCCAAAGGCCATAAATATAAATACATTACATCTATGATATCATAGATATACACTACATCTATATTAAAATTATCATAATTAAATATACATTACATCTATATAAAAATAATATACATTATAAATAAATATACATCTATATTAAAATTTAATGTTGGGTGATATGGTTTGAATACGTGTTCCTTCCAAATCTCATGTTGAAATGTGGTCCCCAGTCATGCCTTTTCAAAACTATGAAGCTAGTCAGGGCCTGTGAAGTGTGCCAAAGTAATAATCAGGAGATTATCGTCAAGCAGGAGAACAAAGAACAGGCCATTACCCAGGAGAAGACTGGCAACTAGATTTTACCCACATACCCAAAACTCTAGGATTTCAGTATCTACTAGTCTGGGTAGACATTTTCACTGGTTGGGCAGAGGTCTTCCCTTGTAGGACAGAAAAGGCCCAAGAGGTAATAAAGGCACTAATCCATGAAATAATTCCCAGATTTAGACTTCCCGAGGTTTCCAAATGGCCCTGCTTTCAAGGCTGCAGTAACCCAGGGAGTATCCTAGGCATTAGGCATACAGTATTACTTACATTGTGCCTGGAGGCCACAATCCTCAGGAAAAGTCGAAAAAGTGAAAGAAGGCCGGGCGCGGTGGGCTCAAGCCTGTAATCCCAGCACTTTGGGAGGCCGAGACGGGCGGATCACGAGGTCAGGAGATCGAGACCATCCTGGCTAACACGGTGAAACCCCGTCTCTACTAAAAAATACAAAAAAATTAGCCGGGCGAGGTGGCGGGCGCCTGTAGTCCCAGCTACTCGGGAGGCTGAGGCAGGAGAATGGCGTGAACCCGGGAGGCGGAGCTTGCAGTGAGCTGAGATCTGGCCACAGCACTCCAGCCTGGGCGGCAGAGCAAGACTCCGTCTCAAAAAAAAAAAAAAGAAAGAAAAAGTGAAAGAAACACTCAAACGACATCTAAAAAAGCTAACCCAAGAAACCCACCTCACATGGCCTGCTCTGTGGCCTATAGCCTTACTAAGAATCCGAAACGCTCCCCAAAAAGCAGGACTTAGCCCACATGAAAAGCTGTATGGACGGCCCTTCCTAACCAATGATCTTGTGCTTGACTGAGAGACAGCCAACTTAGTTGCAGACATCACCTCCTTAGCCAAATATCAACAAGTTCTTAAAACATTACAGGGAACCTGTCCCTGAGAGGAGGAAAAGGAACTATTCCACCCTGGTGACATGGTATTAGTCAAGTCCCTTCCCTCTAACTCCCCACCCCTAGACACATCCTGGGAAGGACCTTACCCAGTCATTTTATCTACCCCAACAGTGATTAAAGTGGCTGGAGTGGAGTCCTGGATACATCACACTGGAGTCAAACCCTGGATACTGCCAAAGGAACCCAAAAACCCAGGAGACAACGCTAGCTATGCTGTGAACCTCTAGAGGATCTGAGCCTGCTCTGCAAGCAACAACTGTGAGGAAATAACTAGAATCATAGATCCTCACGGCCCTCCCTTGTCGTATTTTTCTTTTTACTGTTCTCTTACCCGCTTTCACTCTCACTGCACCTCTTCCATGCTGCTGTACTACCAGTAGCTCCCCTTACCAAGAGCTTCTGTGGAGAATGTAGCTTCCTGGAAATATTGATGCCCCATCACATAATGGTTTTTCTAAAGGAAACCCCACTTTCACTGCCCACGCCCATATGCCCCTGCACTTCAGCCGACACATTTCAATCCCTGTATCTTTAACCTCCTCGTTAAGTTTGTCTCTTCCAGAATCAAAGCTGTAAAACTACAAATCGTTTTCAAATGGAGCCCCAGATGCAGTCCATGACTAAGATCTACCGCAGACCCCTGGACCAGCCTGCTAGCCCAAAATCCAATGTTAATGACATTGAAGGCACCTCTCCGCACCCCGAGGAAATCTCAAATGCATGACCCCTACTACGCCCCAGTACAGCAGGAAGCAGTTAGAGCGGCTGTTGGCCAACCTCCCCAAGAGCACTTGGGTTTTTCTGTTGAGAGCAGGGACTAAGAGACAGGATTAGCCGGATTTCCTAGGCCGACTAAGAATTCCTAAGCCTAGCTGGGGAACGTGACCGCACCTACCTTTAAACAGCGGGCTTGTAACTCAGCTCACATCTGACCAATCAGGTAGTAAAGAGAGCTCATTAAAATACCAATTAGTCTAAAAACAGGAGATAAAGAAATAATCAAATCATCTATCGCCTGAGAGCACAGGGGAAGGGACAGTGATTGGGATATAAACCCCAGGCATTCGAGCAGGGAGTAGGCAACCTCCTTTGGGTCCCCTCCCATTGTATGGGAGCTCTGTTTTCACTCTATTAAATTTTGCAACTGCAAAAAAAAAAAAAAAAAGTGGTCTCCGGTGTTGGAGGTGGGGCCTGGTCAGAGGTGTCTGGATCACAGGGGTGGATCCTCATGAATGGCTTGGCACCATTCCCTCGGTGATAAGTGAGCTCTCGCTCTGAGTTCACATAAGACCTGGTTGTTTAAAAAGTATGTAGTGCCTCCCCCACTCTTTCTTGCTCCTACTCTGGCCATGTGATGTGCCTGCTGCCCTTTTGCCTTCTGCTTCCTGAGGCCCTCACCAGAATCTGATGCAGGTGCCATGCTTGTATAGCCTACAGAACCATGAGCCAATTAAACCTCTTTTCTTTATAAATTAACAGTCTCAGGTATTTCTTTATAGCAATGTAAGAAAGACCTAATACACTGGAGGTCTAAAGGACTTCTCAGGATTTCGCTTTTCAAGTAAAACATGTGAGGAGTTCACAAATTTAAAATTACGAAAAACTGGAAGCAAACAAGACGTCCTTTAACAGGTAAATGTATAAACTGTGGTACATCCAATACAATGGAGATTCATTGATTTTTTTAAATGAGCTATCAAGCCACAAAAAGTTATGGAGGAACCTTTTAATTGCATATTGCTAAACAAAAAAGGCCAGTTTGAACAGGCTACATACTGTCTGACTCCAACCATATGACATTCTAGAAAAGGCAAAACTATAGAGACAGTAAACATATCCATGATTGACAGGGTTTCAGGGAGGGGAGAGAATGGATGAAGAGGAGAAACACGACGTATTTTTAGGGCAGTAAGCTATCCTATATAATACTGTAATGGTAAAGTATTATGCATTTGTCAAAACTATAGAACTGTATAATACAAAGAGAGAAACCTAATGTAAACTGATAATGTATCAATACTGGTTCATCAACCAGTTTCTCCTCTTCATCCATTCTCTCCTCTCCCTGAAACCCTGTCAATCATGGATATGTTTACTGTCTCTATAGTTTTGCCTTTTCTAGAATGTCATATGGTTGGAGTCAGACAGTATGTAGCCTGTTCAAACTGGCCTTTTTTGTTTAGCAATATGCAATTAAAAGGTTCCTCCATAACTTTTTGTGGCTTGATAGCTCATTTAAAAAAATCAATGAATCTCCATTGTATTGGATGTACCACAGTTTATACATTTACCTGTTAAAGGACGTCTTGTTTGCTTCCAGTTTTTCGTAATTTTAAATTTGTGAACTCCTCACATGTTTTACTTGAAAAGCGAAATCCTGAGAAGTCCTTTAGACCTCCAGTGTATTAGGTCTTTCTTACATTGCTATAAAGAAATACCTGAGACTGTTAATTTATAAAGAAAAGAGGTAACAAATGTACCACACTAAGATAGAAGAAATTGTGCGTGTTTGGGGGAGAGTGGCACTTGGAAACTCTCTGTACTTTCTGCAAAATTTTTCTGTAAACCTCAAACTGCTCTAAAAAAATAAAGTCTATTTTAAAAATCAAAAAGGGTCCTTGGAGGAGCAATAACGAAAAAAAGATTAAGAAACACTGCTCTAGTCTTAAAAGATAATTATTCAAATTTTAAACTTCCAATCTGCTTTCATAGGTAATAGAATAATGAAGAACTGGGTTCAAATTCTGACATTTACAATTAAGGTGACAAGTTCTTTCACCTCTTAGCATTAAAAAGTAGAGGAAAGAATAAGACAGACTTTTAAAAGGGTATTTGTAAAAAGAAAAATATGTATAGCAAAGCAAATACAAGTGCACATACAAAGTGCTCTGGTTTTCACAAAGAGGAGCTCAATAAAAGGTACCCTGACTTTTCATCATGAAATATCAAGATTTGTGTACATTTCATTCCCATAAAAGGTAATAGAGTGTTTAGATAATTTTATCACTAATTTACGACAAAGGAAATCACCCTGGAAAAATCCACATAAAAAAAAAAAACTTGGCCGGGCGCGGTGGCTCAAGCCTGTAATCCCAGCACTTTGGGAGGCCGAGACGGGCGGATCACGAGGTCAGGAGATCGAGACCATCCTTGCTAATACGGTGAAACCCCGTCTCTACTTAAAATACAAAAAACTAGCGGGGCGACGAGGCAGGCGCCTGTAGTCCCAGCTACTCGGGAGGCTGAGGCAAGAGAATGGCGTAAACCCGGGAGGCGGAGCTTGCAGTGAGCTGAGATCCGGCCACTGCACTCCAGCCTGGGCCACAGAGCGAGACTCCGTCTCAAAAAAAAAAAAAAAAAAAACTTATGACAACTGACAATTTCATATAATTTCAACATAGAGTTCATGTGGTATAGTATCAATAAATGAATAAATAAATAAATAAATAAATAACTTCCCTGCAGATTCTTCACCTATCATAGGTAACTTTCCAACTTGGTAAAAACTGGAAAATATTTTATCAATAACTCTGTGCCATACTGGGAATTAAAGTGAAGAATATGGAGTAACAGTAAGGAGCAACTTTTAAAAATTCAAAAACACTGTTATCACTCTGAAATTTTCTACTTTTAAGTCAGAAACAGTATATATATCAGTGAAAACGTCAGTAAAAAGTTTATAGCTATAATCAGACAATGAACAATTATAACACTAATCTATTAGATTTAGTGTAGATCATCTGGAAAATCACAATTAGAGCAAAAACTGAAATGTTCCACTTTTCACAAATATGGTCCTCTCAGAAAAAAATGTTTCCTTATTCCCATGAGAGAAAGAAATCTAAACAGAAAGTATATACCGCTAGAGATTAACAATTCTTCCAAAAAGTTGAGATCTACTAGATATTTTTATTAAAATCCACTCCCTAATATTAATACCAGAAATACATAATATACGATGTAGTAGAAACTTACATCTTAAATACAGAAGACATTCTGCTTTTACCACCCTCAATTACCTCTTCTACCCAGTAATCTTCTCTACTTTGCATTTATTATATATCTATAACAAGGAATTTACCTTTCTTTTTCAAAATGTCCAATAAAACATGCTTTGTGGTCCACAAAGGGTATTATATAATCTTAAAATTATAAATAAATCAGCCAATCACTGCTATAATATAGATATTAAAAATAGCTAACACATATAGCATTTACTAGGTGGAAGGAACTGTTCTAAGTACCTTATATATATTAATTGATTTGATCCTCACAAAAGTTCTTTGAGGTATGGGTCGGGCACGGTGGCTCACGCCTGTAATCCCAGCACTTTGGGAGGCTGAGGCGGGTAGATCATGAGGTCAGGAGATCGAGACCATCCTGGCTAACACGGTGAAACCCCGTCTCTACTAAAAATACATTTAAAAAATTAGCCAGGCATGGTGGCGGGCGCCTGTAGTCCTAGCTACTCAGGAGGCTGAGGCAGGAGAATGGCGTGAACCCAGGAGGCGGAGCTTGCAGTGAGCTGAGATCACGCCACTGCACTCCAGCCTGGGCGACAGACCGAGACTCCGTCTCAAAAAAAAAGTCCTTTGAGGTATGTACTATCACCAACTCCATTAAGATGATCAGATGCAGTGACTTTACCAAAAGGTATAAATTCAGAATTTTCATATAATTTCAAGTCTACTGTCACATGACTGATAGTAAAATACAGCAATCACAAACGTGTCCTGATTTCAGAGCCCTTAGAATGTGAAAAAAAATGTATGCAGCTCAGAATCAAATTAAATAGGGCATTTTCATACCATTTTAGAGATGAGAGAAATGAGAAAGAGGTGATACAGCTCACTCAAGGTTATATGGCTCATACATATAATCTCTCTGTTATGAAGAGAGACCAGCACAGTGATGTCTATGATGCCTCAGTGTATATGATAAAATCAGTTCTAATTCATGAAACTATTCTGAAAAAGTATTTTATGTAAAACTTTTATATTTGAGATATACTCATATGTGGCATAAAAGAATCACCATTACGATAACAATGTACAAAAGTATACGACATCATTCATCTGACTATTTCAGGGAACTTCAGGAGAATCAGCTCATGACTTTAGCATGGTTATCAATTTTTATTCTTTTTTATAAAGGTGGCCAAAAGATCTTCAGATTCCAAACAATTCTCTCCTTGTGCAGTCAAATAAACACATCCATCACCATTTTTCTATTCCCATAATAATCTGAATTCTTAACTCAAGTATCCAAAAATATAATATTTTTCTTCTTCTTCCTTCTGCATAGCTAACAGAAGGTAGAAAATACATGTGGCACTTCTCCTGACAGCTTCTGGAAAGCACTGAGGAGGACAGAAGTGAGAGCATCTCTGTTTCCTCAGTGCCTTTGGCAGTCCAGAACACCTGCCCTTACTCATTGGAATAAGAACAATCTCTATAAAATATGAAGCAGAAATGGCAACTAAAAACAGTACCAACGTTAGATTCTTTATATATTCTTCCATAGTTTAAAAAAAGTTATTTGGTATACATTTAACTAAATCATCTGAGTCACAATCATGATTTCTTTGGCCACAAATAAATCATTTCACAAAATCTTTAACTCTACTTTTTGTTGACTATTTGAAAGCATCAGAAAGCATCTGAGACTTTCTTCCTAAAACCACTGACAAAACTTTTCATTCTGTGAAATAAAATTCCAAAACTTTTAAAAAGTCATTTAAAAGTTAACAGCAGCTAATAAATTAGTGTCCAATATTATGACCTAGTATATACCTCAGATGACAGAAGCATAGGCAATAAACTTCTCTTAGCACCAACAGAAAAAAAGGTGCTGGGGCTGTATGTGCCTTAGAAGTGTTCCAGAAAATCTGCTTCAGCAACAATAAAAATGATGCCACACTCCACAGAAAAACAACAGAGGGAGACAGTAGAACTAACTTCAAATGCTCAATCACCAACTTCCTTAAAAATGCAGTAATTGGGAGAAAGAGGACAGAGGAAAATATAACTTCAACTCCGCGAGCAGAAGCAAAACAGAGAAGGGAAAGTTCTATCTCAGTCCCTGCAGCTATTTTTAAGTTTCTTACTGAGAAAGGATCATAGATCTACATGGATCTTTTCTACTCAAGTTTATTCTATGGCTTTTAAAAAAAGAATAAAATCCTGAAACTAAGTAATAAACATTAGATTCTAAGACTCTGAATAACAAGAGAAAAATAAATTCCTCCATGGAAGTTAACTGCAGCTTACTGTCTCAAAATTTGGGAAAGCAGAATTATAGCCCTTGTGGATTTAAACTCTCCAATGGTTTCAACTACATTAAAAATTAAATACAAATAAATGTTTGTCACAACCTCAAAGGCCCTTAAGATCCTACTTACCTCTCCAATCTTATCCCCACTACATCTCATTAAAGGACAAAAGCCTTCAATTAGTTCTCAAAATTGTCAAGCTTTTCTTTTTCTAAAGCTCTAAACATATTATTCTCACTGCAGGGATAGGACTAGACCTTAATGTCGCAGTTTAGATATATCTCGTCAGGGACACCTTTTCTTTTCTGGTTGTCTTATATTTTCATCTTTTTTTTTTTGAGATAGAGTCTCACTTTGTCACCCAGGCTAGAGTACAGTGGTGCAATCTTAGCTCACTGTAACCTCCCCCCTATGGGTTCAAGGAATTCTCCTTCCTCAGCCTCCTGAGTAGCTGGGATTACTGGCACCCGCCACCACCCCCCAGTAATTTTTGTATTTTTCGGTAGAGACAGGGTTTCACCCTGTTGGTCAGGCTGGTCTCGAACTCCTGACCTCAAGTGAATCTCCTGCCTCAGCCTCCCTAAATGCTGGGACTACAGGCATGAGCCACCACACCTGGCCAAATCCTTTAAGGGGAAAAAACAGAGTATCTAAGAAATACTGGGAAACCCTTCACATAATTTCTTTTAATCTTCACAAGAAATCTTAGATACTATTCTTATAGATGAGGAAATAGATTTGATATGAAGATTAAGCAGCTGGTCCATGGTCCCATAGGTAAAGCAAAGATTCAAGCCCAAATGTGTCTAATTCCAAGTCTACAATTTTTCTGCTACATTATATTGCCTCTCTGTTTAAAAGAAAACTATCTTACCAGAAGGAAATGCTTAATTAAATACACAGCTACAAAAGGACAGTGGTTTACATAAAAATCTATAAACTGAAAATCTGGATAATTAATTTCATATTCACTATCTGTATTTCTTTTAACATTCGCAATCCTAGCTAACTGGGATTATGCTAGATTTAAGAAACAATGGCTACTTATTCTACAGACCCAAAGAGTTCATGTGGTTGATATGGTTTGTCTCTGAATCCCCACCCAAATCTCATCTTGAATTGGACTCCCATAATTCCCAAGTGTTGTGGGAGGTACCTGGTGGGAGATAACTGAATCATGGGGGCGGTTTCCCCATACTGTACTCGTGTTAGTGTGTAAGCCTCACGAGATCTGATGGTTTTATCAGGGCTTTCTGCTTTTGCATCCTCCTCATTCTCTCTTTGCCTACTGCCATCTGTGTAAGATAGGACTTGCTCCTCTTTGCCTTCTGCCATTATTGTGAGGCTTCCCCAGCCACATGGAACTGTAAGTTCAATTAAATCTCTTTCTTTTTTAAACTGCCCAGTCTCTGGTGTGTGTTTATCAGCAGCATGAAAATGGACTGATACAATGGTGTACATAAAATGCTATTTCTTTTCTATACTTTACATAATTGCTATAATAGGTAAATCAAGTAGTTAAACTATAGAATTTCTCAATTTACCCTTAGGAATTCAGCTAATACATATTCGGGAATGGCTTTTTTTTTTTTTTTTTTTTATGAAAAGACAACATTTTTAACATTCTCCAATTAAGGTTAATAAATTGGGATAATATTTAGGCCAAATTAATTTGAAAAAGCCATTCACAAGTATCTGGAAATACAAGAGGACTCCAAAAAGTTTGTGGAAAAAATGGAATTAGATGAAAATAAAAAGTATAAACTTTATTTCTCAACATAAGCTCCATCAAGGTCAAGACACCTGCAGGCAATAATAACACACATTTAGTCCATCCTTCAAGAACTGAGGGTCCTGCGTTAACCATGTCAATGCAGTCTTTTTACACTTTTAACTGAAGAAAAATGGATACGCTTTATAGATGTTTTAAGAATAGGAAACAAAAAAGTCAGAAAGAGCCAAATGAGGACTGTAGGGTGGATGCCTAATACATGTGCATCAAAACTATCCCAAAATTGACCTTGTTTGATGAGAAGAATGAGCAAGAGCACTGTCATGGTGGAGGTGGACTCTCTGGCGAAGCTTTCCTGGGCATTTTTCTGCTCAAACTTTAGCTAACTTTCTTAAAATACTCTTATAATAAGCACATGTTGGCATTCATTGACCCTTCCAAAAGTCAATAAGCAAAATGCCTTGAGTATCCCAAAAAAAGTATTGCCATGACCTTTGTTCTTGATCAGCCTGCTTCTGCTCTGACTTCCACCTCCTGGTAGCCAGTGATTTGATTGTACTTTGTCTTCAGGATGTACCGGTAAAACCATGTTCATTTATTGTAACAATTCTTCAAAGAAATCCTTCAGAATGTTGATCCCAACTGTTTGAAATTTCCAGTGAAAGCTCTGCTCTTGTCTGCAATTGATCTGGGAGCAACAGTTTTGGGACCCATTGAGCAGAGTCAGAATTGTGCAAAACGAACCAGCTGAAATGTCTATGGTGTTGGCTATTGTTTTTGCTGTTAATCATTGGTCTCCTTCAACTAGAACGTGAAAAAGATTAATTGATGTCAATTGTCTGCCCCTATAGCAGGCTTCACCTTTAATATCATCTTATCCTTCTTTTTTTTTTTTGAGACAGGGTCTCACTTTGCCACCCAGGCTGGAGTGCTGTGCCACACGATCACGGCTCACTACAGCCTCAACCTTCCAGGCTCAAGCAATCCTCCCACCTCAGCCTCCCAAGCAGCTGGGACTACTCACTCTAGGCCATGTCCTGAGATTACTCGAACAGCTCTATAGAGAGGTCCACATGATTAACAACTAAGTCTTCCTGCCAACAGCCAGTGAGGAAGTAAAGTCTCCTGACAATAGCCATCCTCCCACCCCAAAGAGGCCTTCAGATGACTTCAGCCTTGCCAACATGTTGCCTACAATGTTAGGAGAATCCCTGAGCCAGAACAACCCTGCTAACTGGCTCCTAAATTTCTGATGCACAAAACTATGTGAGATAATAGATAAATGTTCATTGTTTTAAGCTGCTAAGTTTGGGGGTAGTTTGCTATACAGCAATAGATAATAAATTTAAGTATCTCTCAATTATCAAATTTCTCACATTGTTTGTACCTCAACTTTTTTCCTTTCCCAACATTCATTATAATCTTGAGGAGCAAGGCAGCTATTAATTAGAAAAGGTATCTCCACATGATCCTGTCACACCCTTCCCTGATTTGACAGTCACTCATAAAGAACATAATTAGCTGAAAAGAAATGAGGTGTCCTTTAGATGTTAAGTACAGTAAGAAAGAGAGGCACGGACAAACTTAGCACTCAGGTTCTCCTATTACTTACTGGTTTGACTTATTTAAACCTCAGGGGGATTCCCTCTACTCTCTCTTTTACATTTGTCCTGTGGAAATGCTTTCACTGGGAGCAAGGCAAGAGCCCTAACCAGAATTTTTATGAAAACCAAATAACCCTAAGGCCGGGCGTGGTGGCTCAAGCCTGTAATCCCAGCACTTTGGGAGGCCAAGATGGGCGGATCACGAGGTCAGGAGATCGAGACCATCCTGGCTAACACGGTGAAACCCCGTCTCTACTAAAAAATACAAAAAACTAGCCGGGCGAGGTGGCGGGCGCCTGTAGTCCCAGCTACTCAGGAGGCTGAGGCAGGAGAATGGCGTGAACCCGGGAGGCGGAGCTTGCAGTGAGCTGAGATCCTCCGGCCACTGCACTCCAGCCTGGGAGACAGAGCAAGACTCCGTCTCAAAAAAAATAAAAAATAAAAAAAAGAAAACCTAATAACCCTAAAGTACCTAATTACATATCAGACAAATTTTCAAAACTTTGTTAGACAGTGAGTTATAAAGCAACTTACATTACTTCCCTGCCGCCACACATTCCCCCACTCCTTACCACAAAACAAAGTAATTAAAAAAAAAAAAAAGTAACAGGGAGCAGAATGTTTTCTGGTGACATTTAAGATAAAGAAAGTTAAATAACTTCCTTGCACAAATACCTATCCTGCTACTCATAGAGTTGCTAGGTTTACCTGTGGCTGACACAGTGTCACCAAAGTGATCATGGAAAGGCAGATAACAGGCTTTTTGTTTCATGCCATGATAATATTTATGACAAAAAAGCAGGGGGAGCAAAATGCATAAGAGTAAAGCTAATGCCTCAGACAAGTTTACTAAAGGGTTGAAGTGAGGAGAGGAAGAAAGGGATGCAGTAGAAGCAGGACAGAGGACAAAGCACTGAGCTCTAAAACATACCAAATTGCACTCTTAATTCATGGATTTCACTTCCCTGCCTCAAACTCTTCTAAAAGTATCATTTAAATTTCTGAATTGTAGGCTGGGCACAGTGGCTCACGCCTATAATCCCAGCACTCTAGAAGGCCAACGCGGGTGGATCACCTGAGGTCAGAAGTTTGAGACCAGCCTAGCCGACATGGTGAAACCTTGTCTCTACTAAAAATACAAAAATTAGCTAGATATGGTGGCGCATACCTGTGGTCCCAGCTACTTGGGAGGGTGAGGTAGGAGAATTGCTTGAACACGGGAGGCAGAGGTTGCAGTAAGCCAAGATCATGCCACTGCACTCTATCCCAGGCGACGGAGCAAGACTCCGTCTCAAAAAAAAAAAAAATCTGAACTGTAAAAGGTGAAACAAAACAACAAAAATGACGTAAAAATCAGTTATGGTACACATCCTCCAAACCTAAAAAAAAAAAAAAAAAATCCACCTTGCTATTCAAATTCTACCTCCAAGTTAAATACCCAAACAGATTTCTCCTCAACTTTAAAAAGGTGTCATTCATAATTGCAAAACCACCATTACTTTTGCACCAACCTAGTAACTACTTTGTATAACTACAGGTAAATTACTGAGTGATTTATGTTCTCCTCATATATGACCCTATTCACTTCTAGATTAGAAACTACACTAACAAGCTTCCTTCTATGATCTTCAAGCCCACAGAAGATCACAAAGAAATAAGAAAACAGGTAATAGGTATGGTACACTGACAGTAGTAAATTATTTTTTTAAGAAAACAGAGGCCAGTCACAGTGGCTCACACCTATAATCCCAGCACTTTAGGAGGCCAAGGCAGGAGGATCACTTGAGACCAAGAGCTCAGGAACAGCCTTGGCAACATAGTAAGACTCTGTCTTTACAAAAAAAAAAAAATTTAATGTTTTAAATTAGCCAGGCATAGTGGTGTACACTTGTAGTCCCAGCTACTCAGGAGGCTGAGGTAGGAAGATCACTTGAGCCCAGGAGTTTGAGGCTACACTCCAGTGTGGGTGGCAGAGCAAGACTCTAAAGAGAAGGGGAAAGAAAAGGGGGAAGGGAGGAAGAGAAAGAGGGAAAGGAAGAGGGAGGGTAAGGGAGGAAAAAAAGAGGCCTGACAATGAGGAAGGAAACAAAAATTATAAAACATGGCTATAAAGACTCAAAACAAAATAGCCTAATTGGAATTTAGTATAGGGATAAACAGTTGCACCATGTTCAAAACTACTGAGGGCATTCAGGTAGCATGTAATTGTTACTTTTATAAACATGTCAAGTTAATACAGTATAATATTTAAGAGTTCAGGCTCTGTGGTCGGACTGCCCAGAATTCAGAGTAGCATTCAGTTACTCACAATTCATGTGGCCTCAAGAAAATTAACATCATTTTACTTCCTTGGGGATAACTCACCCACTCCCCAGTCCAACATTTAACTTGTGCATGATGAGGAAATAAGACAGTTGACACAATGTTCAGCTAAGTGTCAGGTTTTTGGAAAAACCACCACCACCTCGCAAGAGTTACTAAAAGAATGTTAAATTAAGTTTGGTGGATACTTTCCAAGAGGGAAGAGAATGAACTGAAATATATCCTAGCTGGGTGCAGTAGCTCACATCTGTAATCTCAGCATTTTGGGAAGCCAAGGCAGGAGGACTGCTTGAGATCAGGAGTTTAAGACCAGCCTTGGCAATAAAGACATACCCTGTCTCCTAAACAACAACAACAAAAAATCAGCCAGGCTTGGTACTGCATGACTATAGTGCCAGATACTCAGGAGGCTGAGGCAGGAGGATCACTTGAGCCTGGGAGTTCAAGCCTGAAGCCTGCAGTGAGCTATGACTGTGCCACTGCAGTCCAGTCTGGGCCACAGAATGAAACCCTGTCTATACCTAAATAAATAAATATTTCCATCTAAGAGGCTTGCCATTAAAGGGGTCTTGACACTTACTGGATTTTAGTCTAATTATTTGGAATTTTAAAATATGAATTCATCTTGTAACCTAACAATAACAAGTGTTATTTTTTAAGTGAAAGGAATATATGATAGGAAAAGCCAAGTCAGAAGGCCAAGATTAATATTTGATTACATCTGCCAAACAAGGTGAAGAAAAAACAAATCTTTAGTCTAGAGGTTTATTCTGTTTCCCCCTAAAGTTAGCATCTAATGACCAGGACTAAATCAAAGATACTAGATGTTACATATGGTTTTTTTACATTTCTCATATGATAAACTATTCAATATATACTGTAGTCAAGATCGCATTCAAGAACTAACTTGTACACAATATATAATAAGTAAAATAATAAATTATCTCCCCCACACAGAGGTGGTATAGTTGAGATTATGTAAGATTTTCTAGGGGGGAAAAAAGTGCTCCTTCAAACATCAGATGTCAAAACAAATAGAGTGGCCCAGGGGGATATTTCAGAGCAACTTAACATAAAACAGAAAAGAAACTTAATTGAGCATTTTTCTTTTAACCTTCATCCTCCAAAAGTCCAAAGTCATATGACCTGCCAATTGTCAATCACATATTACATCTCCATGTGTTGAAATCTGGGTAGAAGTCAATGACCACAGGCCCAGTGACAATGAAATAAAGATATGGCAATTGGCTTTTTAAAAAATGAAGTTTGAGACATTATCTTAAACGCGCTATACAGTAATTGTTTTACAAATTGCCCTGCTGAATTTGAATATGATATGGAAAAGACCTGTTCTATATTTGAAATGAAGATTTTCCTTAATTATGCAAATGTCTGTATATCATAAAAAGGGTAAGTCTGTAATACTAACACGTTAATTCTAAAATATAAATCTGGCCAATGAGTCCTGGTGTTTTAATTATTCTAATTTAATGTGCTAGTGTCAAAAAGAAAAAAACATGTTTCCGTGTGCATACATGTATCAAACATTCATTTTCAACAAAGATGCCAAGACCACTCAATGAGGAAAGGAAAATCTTTCTAACAATGATGCCAGGATAACTGGATACCCACATGCTAAAAAATAATCTTATGGGCTCTTACCTCATAATCATACACAAAAATTAACTTAAAATGGATCACGGATCTAAATTTAAAACTAAAACTGTAAAATTTCTTTAAAAAAAAAAAACAAGAGAACATGTTCATGACCTTCAATTAAGCTATGTTCTTAGATATGATACTAAAACCATGAATCATAAAAGAAAAACTTGACAAACTGAACTTCATCAAAATTTTAAACTTTTACACTCCAAAAGACATCAAGAAATAAACAGATAGGCCACAGACCAAAAGAAAACATATTAAAATAACCCATCTTTATAAAGATCTTTTATTCAGAATATAAAGAATTCATACAACTCATTAAGCAGACAGCCCAATTTAAAAATGGGCAAAACATATGAAGTGCTACTTCACTAAAGAAGATATACAAATATCTAGCACGCACACAACGAGGTGTTCAACATCATTAGTAATCACGAAAAATGCAAGTTAAAATCACAATGAAATGCCACTTTACATACATTAGGATGGCTATTAGAAAATGAAAAAAGTAACAGAAAAATACGTGTTGGGGAGGATATGGAGAACTCAGAGCCCTTACACAATACTGGTGGAAATGCAGAATGGTGCAGCTGCTATAGAAAATAATTTGGCATTTCTTCAAAAAGTTAAACATAGAGTGACTATATGACCCAGCCATTCCAGTCCTAGGTATATGCCAAAGAGAAATGAAACCTATGTACCTTTACCTATAAAACATATGTATGTTCATACTGTATAAAATATATGTATGTTAACATAAAAACTTGTACATGAAGGTTCATAGTAACATTATTCATAATAGCCAAACAACCCAAATATCCATCTACTAATGAATGAATGAATTAATAAACAAAGTATGGTATATCTATACAATAGAATCTTAGCCAAAAAAAAGAATGAAGTACTAATTCATGTTACAACATAGATGAACCCTGAAAACACTATGGTGAAAGAACCCAGTCACAAGAAGCCACATATTTTACGATTCTATGTATTGAAATATCCAGAAATGCCACATTTAGGGGAATCAGAAAGCAGATCAGTGGTTGCCTAGGGCTGGGAGTGGGGATTAACTGCAAACAGATACAAAGGAATTTGTGGGAATAATGGCAATGTTCTAAAACTGGACTGAAGTGATGATTATACGACTTTATAAATTTACTAATAATCAGTGAATTGTACAATTATGAATGAATTTTATGGTACATAAATTACACCTCAATAAAGTTACTTAACAAAAAAAGATGTACAGACTATTGTTTCAAATAACGACAAAATCATTCCCTTCTCTCTGTTGTAACATCACCAATGTGAGATTCTGAGTAACTCATTTAATTTTCACAACAAACTAACAAGTAGAATTCTATTATTACCTTCATATCACAAACCAGGGAACTGAGACAGAGAGATTAAGTAATATGTTATTCAGTTAATATATGGCATAACCAGAATTAGAACTCCTATTTATCTGAATTCAAATAATAAAAATTGATAGGCAGTTCATTTGTTTACAAAAAGCATAAGCATTTTTTTCTACAGATCAATTTTTTGAATTCTGAGGTTTTAAAGGAAAGAAATTCTTCAGACACCAAAGAGATCATAAATACTTGAGTAGTGATGTAGAAAGAACACTGAGGTCAGAAGAACTGGGTTGATGAACCATAATTAATAAATTAGTAATTTAGTCACTAGAGCAATCATTTCCTATTCTTATTTTTTATATTTAGAGGCAATGCTCTTTATCTGGCTCTCTCTTCTTCTACTAGTCATTTACAGTAAACTTCTATTCTTTAAAAAGAAATTAACAATGACAAAATTCAACTGAAATAATGTACAATTCTCCTGATCAGAGATTGAGAGGGAAATGTATAGGCTATGGGAGTACATGTATGAAAACTAGATTCTAGAATAAGTATGGAGATACTAGATATTAAAGGTGATCTTTTAAAGATCATCACTAGAGGAATATATCTCCAGCCTAAAAGTAACAAAGTTAAAAAATGTAATGTTCACTCCATGTCCTCTGCAAGCCTTGAGTTTTCTTTCTATCAGGTAATTCAAATACAAGGTTTCAAAAAAGATAGGCTCTTTCCAGATAATTTATCCCTGAAATTTGAAAATCAGAGAAAACACTATCAATGACAAAGGAATGATGTATTATGATTACTTACTATGAAAACGGCAAAGAAAGAGTTAATGCTGTTCTTGCTATTCTCATAGGGAAAAGAGGATTGCAATTACCATCTCCTTGTGCCTTTAAATGCTTCTATTTCAGAATAGAAAACATTTTTTTCCTGCTGCCTAATTTTAACAGGCTTTGTATTTCTCTAAAACTCAAGAATAATTCGAAGCCAAGAGAAAACACTGAACTTAATAAATATACTATAATTAAGTACTGGGTAATAACAAATATTAAAAGGAATGCTAATTAAAACCAGGTATAACCTTTGATAAGTCTCTGTCTTAAAGCCACTATACTGCGACACATTCCAAACATTNAAAAAGATAGGCTCTTTCCAGATAATTTATCCCTGAAATTTGAAAAATCAGAGAAAACACTATCAATGACAAAGGAATGATGTATTATGATTACTTACTATGAAAAACGGCAAAGAAAGAGTTAATGCTGTTCTTGCTATTCTCATAGGGAAAAAGAGGATTGCAATTACCATCTCCTTGTGCCTTTAAATGCTTCTATTTCAGAATAGAAAACATTTTTTTCCTGCTGCCTAATTTTTAACAGGCTTTGTATTTCTCTAAAACTCAAGAATAATTCGAAGCCAAGAGAAAACACTGAACTTAATAAATATACTATAATTAAGTACTGGGTAATAACAAATATTAAAAGGAATGCTAATTAAAAACCAGGTATAACCTTTGATAAGTCTCTGTCTTCAAGCCACTATACTGTGACACATTCCAAACATTCTGGAAATATTAAAATTAATCATTATAGATTGAGTCAACTCAACCTATAGTTTGTGGGTCACAAGATGACTGAGGCGAAAGCAGCTACAAAATGAAGGATAAAAAATTAGACGGTGCCGGGCGTGGTGGCTCAAGCCTGTAATCCCAGCACTTTGGGAGGCCGAGACGGGTGGATCACGAGGTCAGGAGATCGAGACCATCCTGGTTAACACGGTGAAACCCCGTCTCTACTAAAAAATACAAAAAACGAGCCGGGCGAGGTGGCGGGCGCCTGTAGTCCCAGCTACTTGGGAGGCTGAGGCCGGAGAATGGCGTAAACCCGGGAGGCGGAGCTTGCAGTGAGCTGAGATCCGGCCACTGCACTCCAGCCTGGGCGACAGAGCGAGACTCCATCTCAAAAAAACAAAAATTAAAAAAAAAAAAATTTAAAAAAAAAAATTGACGGCAATCCTACCTTAAGTATTTCAGAAAGAAAGACAGTATTAATCTAGCTGCTGTAAGTGGGTGTTTGCTTCTTTTCTGCTGAAGGCTAAGCCTCAAACCACTGACTGAGTCAGTTTTACTCAGAGAAGTCATGAGGCAGCAGACTGGACATGACAGCATGCTGTGTAAGGAATGACATACCCCATTTCTGAGCACAAACCTGAAGCATCACAACAACGTTAATAAAAGTCATTTACAGGAATTGAATGAACGTCACTGCTTCCCTTCTTACCTTCCCCGCCCCCCATCATCTCCCGTGGAATATGAAGATCAACTTCCAAACAGTAATGCAAGTAGAAATCTGAAAAAGGCAGCTAGGTTGTAAAGTGTACTCACTCTTGAGCTTTCCCACATTTTTATTTAAATAGGTTTCAGAAATAAGTGACAGAATTTTAATAAACTATTCAATGTAACTACCTGTAAATGGCTAACAGTGTTTTTTAAAAGGTAATGACTAGAAGAATAGTGTTTCTTTAAATCTTACTCAAGTAGGGTGCAAATGCACAGTGCACAGCCCATCCCAGCTGTTCAAAATTATGCAACAATATGGCCAGAGTCTAGAATCCTGATTATGCCAGTCAGGATTGCCATGCTAGTCAACCTAGTCAAATAAATAGACGAATATTTCTACTTGTAGCATTTATTTACTGTCTACAACCTTAAAAATATACATTATATATCTTTACATGTGTTTGAGACTTGTCATTGCAACTAGACAACAGGCTATTTGAGGGCAGGAACCAGGTCTTCTGCTTTCTAGTATTGAGTACAGGAAAATAACACAGGCTCCAGAGCCATATCACCTGGTTTCAAATCCGAACTCCTCCACCAGCTTTTTGACCTTGGCCAAGATACTTATCCTCCCTATGTCTCAGTTTTCTTATTTGCAAAATAGAGGTAAAAGCATATGACTGCTGTAAAATTTATACAAGTAATAAGTTTATACAAGTAATAATACTAGAAAGTGTCTGGCACACAGTAAGCATTATAAAATATCAGTTATTATAACTATCTGTATCCCTACAATGCCTAGCACCAGCCCTTGCTCCTTAGGTAGGTGTTCAAGTATCTGCCAATTGGCCAAAAATATGTACAACTGTATCAATACAATACAATTTCTCTCATTGTCACCATCTAATTTATGAAAAATGAGCTCTCTGCTATTCTGAATGTCTTCTTTAATTCTTCAAGATGTTTTATGCAATTAGTGTAAAATGTAGGTTTATATGTCCCTACTTTTCAATCTAGTTGAAAAGGAAATGAAAAATAACAAAACAAGTTCTTCACCTGTTTGTTCTCCATCTGTTTGACAGTCCCAGATACTAAATGTGAGAAAGCAGAAGCCTTGTCAATGTAATTTTAAACTGCTTAAAATATCACGTCGATTATCAGAATACAGGAAAGTATAATGTTATTCTTCTGAAAAATAATTAAGTTCTTAATATCAATAGCAAAAAATAAAATACCATGATTGTAAGCTTTCTGAGGCCCTTACCAGAAGGAAATGCTGGCACCACATGTCCTGTACAGCCTGAAGAACTCTGAGACAATTAAACTTCTTTTCTTTATAAATTACCCAGCCTTAGGTATTCCTTCATAGCAACGCGAAGTGGACTAATATAGTAAGCATATATTCTACATTGCATATGAAGAGATGCCATTCCAATGCCCTAGGAAATAATTTAGTGAAAGAAATTTAAAATAAGGTAGTAAAATATATTCTGAACAATCAGCACCAGATAATACAATTTCCCCTAAAATATAAAGCAAAAATGATCTGAAATGTAAAACATTTACTAAACATATGCCACAGAAATTGGCCAGAATGCTGCATATTTGCTAGAGGAAATAAGATTAAAGGAAGCATTTGGAGTGACCAAACTTCCTTGACATACTTTTTCTAACTGATGTTTGGGCATTAATTCTCCCAGGATATTTGTATGACTGCCAATTCGTGAGAACCTAAAAATGATAGGAGATAATTTCTCAAAGTCTGAGATAAAACATTTTCAAACCCAAGATTTTTACCTCGCTATAACATTTCTTTGATGCTGAATTAACAGAAAAAAAGCTTATGGAGAAAGGAAATTCTACCACTGAAATATTACATTTCAAAAGTTAACCCATTTTAATAAAGCTGATTAAAAATGTGTTTTTTAAAAAACCAAAACAACTGATAGAAGCTGGTAACAAAATTATAGAGTCTCTCCCAAAAGGAAGGCGGGGCAATTCTAAAAGAGAGGCTATTGTCTCATACCAGATATGTCAAATAGGTTATCATACAGAAAATACAAATAACATTTTTTAATTAAAAATCTTACTAAAGCTGTTGACAGAAAACTTATGTTTAATCAGAATGTCTTTGCAAAATAAACATCCTAATAAAAGAGTAACCTAACAGTAAAATAACCACAACTTACTAACCTACTCATTTATAAAAATATTTGCTTCTTGTCCACTAAACTCTTATCTACAGAGAATATGGACTGCAAACTAAATTACATTTTAGAAAACATTTCTCTAAGGCAGAGTTTTTCAGCCTAGGTACCCTTGATATTTGGGACAGCATAAGTCTTCAGTATGAGGGGCCCCATGCACTGTAGAATGTTTAGCAGTACTCTGGGCTCCACCCGCAAGATATCAATGGCTCCCCACTCCCCCATTCCAGTTGTGACAACCAAAAATGTCTGCAGACTTTGTCAAACGTCCCCTGGAGGGCAAAATTCCCCTAGGCTGAGAACTACCACTCTAAGGATTGAACAGCTTTGACAGAACTTCAGACTCTTTCCTATTCTCTCTACATAAAATTTAATAAAAAGTAGCCACTTCTTCCAGTGATTTTCACATTTTATGCCTAAAGCCCTTGAATTCCTAGGAAAAGTCTCAGGAACACTTACGGGGTATGTAACCAGAGCAGGTCTACTTTCATTTTCTGGGGTTCTGGATATTTCCTTTGGGTGGGAAAAAGTCTGGAAATCCTGACATAGATAAGTATGTCACTAATAGTGTATTTTGGGCCAGGCAAGGTGGCTCATGCCTGTAATCCCAGCACTTCGGAAGGCCGAAGCAGGAGGATCGCTTGAGCCCAGGAGTTCAAGGAGTTCAGCCTAGGCAACATGACAAAATCCCATCTCTACAAAAAATACAAAAATTAGTGTGGCATCATGGCATGCACCTGTAGTCCCAGCTACTCAGAAGGCTGAGGCAGGAGGACCAATTGAGCCAGGAGGTTGAGGCTACAGTGAGCCATGACTGCACCACTGCATTCCAGCCTGGGTGACAGAAAAAACAAAAATATTACATTTTACACAACATTGAATTTAAAACCTCACTTTTTTTTTTCTGTCAAGTCTCTTTATTTTTAAATTCAGGACCAATTTCAGAAAACCTGGTATCTGGAAGAGCTCTAGGAGAGAGGACAGTGCAGTGGGGACCACAAGGCAAGTTTGAACATGTAGCTTATCTATATTTCCTTAGCTCAACAGGAACTGTAAATGTACTTTTTAGAAGCATTACAGTACTTTCCACTTTGGTTAAACAAAAATTAGATATTCAAAGCCCTGAATTATAAAAGTCAAGGCCAAGTTTCCTCCTCAGGAGAAACTAATAAATGAAATTAATGCTGTAATTATGTGTTAGCTTTTAAAACTCCAAAAATTCACTCAATTCATAAATTGAAAACAGATACCCTTGCTCTCTCTCGGCCTTCAAAGAGCTCATAATTTAATCATCTTAAACAGGAGAGCAATATATATAACATGTTGAATGTTCTATGTCAGGAGATCTCAACTCTTAATGTATATCCAAATTACCTGGGTGCTTGTTAAACGCAATTCCTAGGCAGTTCCCGGATACTCTGATTGGTGAGAGATAGGGGCAGGAAGGATCCAAGGATCTGAATTTTGAACAAGCATTCCAGGTGATTTTTACACAGATGATCTGAAAAACTCGTTCTGTAAAATACTGGTCAATATGCTGAATTTGGCACACACATTATATAGTGTTATCATGAGATTATATCCTTTTCTATCCCCAGACTGTACCATACTTGGTATTACCACTAGTCTCTGGTCAACTCATCTAAGATCTAAAAATTAATTTTAAATACTATATAATTAAAATCAGAGTAGTGTGTGAGCAAAAAAAAAAAAAAAAAAAAGGAAAGTAAATATTACAGATTCATTGTATGATGAATAGCTAGGCTATAAAATTTGACAAATCCAAACCATTAATCTTTCCCTTGTGAAAAAAAATTTATCCCAGCTATAATTTTATATATTATAAGACATTCCAAAAAAACCAAAAACTGTACTGGTTATGAAAATCCTAGCTCCTTGATAAAGGTTTTCATGCACCACAAACATACTTGGCTCTAACAAATAGTACAGTCAGTTCATGAATCAGTCTTTTGATTTATTTTCTTCCTGGACACATATTAAGTTGATGTTCTAGGATGCAAACAGATAAATGGCTTCTAGTGTCATTTCTGAAATCCAGTCACTATTACTGCATTCCTACTACAGTCTGAACACCTGAAAATATTTCAGCAAATGGCCATGTCAATTTCATCTTCTCCATTTCTGACCCAAACACAGTCAAAGCAGGCAGCATCATTTTCTTTTTGACTTAATGTGTATTCCCAAACACTCAATTTTTTCCACTCCAATGTTGGCTTTATAAGACATATAAACAATCCCACCGTTGTCATATTTTTTCTTACACCAGACAAAAATCAGATTGGTGATAAAGCACACTGATGCTTTCACATTTCACCTAACATTCCAAACTGATTTTAATGCACATTTCATGAATCTCAGGCTGGTGGTACATTCAGTCATTGATTATTTCAGCAGTAACAACAAGAGTCAGCTCCATGGATTCCATGCTCCTTTGAAAAGACTCAGCATGTCCTTTGTTTTCAAGATACAGAATACCATAAATAAAAACGAGGCAGTCTAACAATGACTTGGTCCTAGATCAACGACCAAGCTGAGCTGAGCCAGGCTGAGCTCTTAAAGAGCCTCCAAAAGCCTCCAAAAAAAAACCCCAGAAAACAGTTAATTAGGAAGACTAAAACCAAAAATGAGGTGATGTCATTGAAAAATGGCAAATTAAAAAAAAAGTGGGGATAGGTTTTTTCTATTTGTTCTTGTTTTGTTTTAAGCTATACACAGAGTAACATGAAAGAAACTCAGAGAGGTTCAGGGTTGGGGGAAAAGAGGGTAATAACCACAAACAGGCTGGGCATGGTGGCTCGTGCCTGTAATCCCAGCACTTTGGGAGGCCGACTGGGCAGATTAACCGAGGTCAGGAAATTCGAGACCAGCCTGGCCAACATTGCAAAACCTCAGCTCTACTAAAAATACAAAACTTTGCCAGGTATGGTGGTGCGCACCTGTAATCCCAGCTACTCAGGAAGCTGAGGCAGGAGAATCACCTGAACCTAGGAGATGGAGGTTGCCGTGAGCCGAGATTGCGCTACTGCACTCCAGCCTGGACAACAGAGTGAGACTCTGTCCCTCTCCGACCAAAAAAAAAAAAAAAAAAACAACCAATGATGAAGAGAAAGCAGAAACACTTGATTTCTATTAGAAGAGAGGTGGAGAAATCAAACAGTGGATTAGTCTCTAACTGAGCAAATCACAACCTATTTTAGCCTCAGTTTCTTCATCTATAACCTTGTGTATTTCACAAAGTTGCTATGAGGAACACTGAGGAAAATGTATATCATGTACATCAAAGTAATACATAAATATAATTTTCTAATACCTTAGTGAACAAAATACATTTTTAAAGGAAACATTAAGAGAAAACTGGAACAAGAGATAAGAAAGAATTTATTCACAAAACCTTTGAAAGTGATCTTGTAAAAGGAAAATGTTGTACTGATTTTTATAAAGCAGTTGGGGTAGATTTCAGAAGTTAGAAACCAGTAAGTCTGACGACGCTCACCTGGAAAAACTTGAAAATGTATTATGAAAACTTGAGGAAAAGGAAATTACTGGGACCCTGCAACTGATTCTCTAAAACAGGGGTCCCCAAACCCTGGTTCCTGTTAGGAACTGGGCCACACAGGAGGAGATGAGCAGCAGGCAAGCAAGTGCAAGCACAGCTGTTCCCCATGGTTCACATTACTGCCTGAGCTCCACCTCCTGTCAGATCAGCAGCAGCATTAGATTCTCATAGGAGCACGAACCCTATAGTGAACTGAGCATGCAAGGGATCTAGGTTGTGTGCCCCTTATGAGAATCTAATGCCTGATGATCTGAAATGGAGCTGAGGTAGTAATGCCAGTGCTGGGGAGTGGCTGCAAATACAAACTAACGTCAGCAGAGAGGTTTGACTGCACAGGGACCATAATAAATCAATTGCTTGCAGGCTCATATCAAAACCCTATCAGTAAGTGGCAAGTGACAATTAAGCTACATCTGGTGGCAGGCATTATACTGGCAATGAGTTGATGTACTTCAATGGTACAGCCACATCCAGTGGAAGGCTTTAAGTCAGAATCTGACACTTATTTTAGTCCGCGTGTAGCCCATCATTATTTTATTTACCACTTCCATCTACGCCTCTTTCCTGCACCGTGCACTTGTCTCAGTCACAGTTTTGGTAAGCCCACAAGCTAACCCTAGCCAAAATGAGTAAAAATAAACATTACTGGAGAGGTTCTCTGAAAGCAGGAAAAGACCCAATGGTGAAACAGCAGGGGAGTCTAAGACTGCCAACAAAAAAGAAATCTGCACTTAAAACACCAAGAGCCCTACTTAAATTATGAGTTCATTGCAACAGGTGATTCACATTCTCCAAGTCACTTTGTATAATATTTGGTGACTAGCTATCAAATAAAGCTGTGAAACCTTCAAAACTGCTTCGCCACATGGAGACCAAGCACCCTGCATTAAAAGACAAGACTTTGGAGTTTTTCAAAAGAAAAAAATGTGAATATCAAGTACAGAAGCAATTACTGAAGGCCACCACTTCATCAAATGTGTCTGCACTGACAGCATCTTTCTTAGTAGCTAATGGCATTGCTAAAGGTGAGAAACCCTTTAATACTGGTGAAGAGTTGATCCTGTCTGCTGATAAGGACAGTTGTCGTGAACTTTCAGGAGAGGCTGCAGTTCAAAGGGTGGCACATGTTCCTCTTTTGGCTAGCACCATAACTAGATGAACTGATGAAATAGTAGAGGACGTTGAGGCACAATTGTTAGAGAGGATTAATGAGTCACCATGGTAGGCAATCCAGATTGACAAGTCTACCGATGTTGACAACAAGGCAACAGTGCTTGTTTTTGTGTGATATATTTTTCAGGAGGATATCCATGAAAATATGTTATATGTACTTCTGTTGCCACCCAACACCATAGCTGCAGAACTATTCAAGTCTCTGAATGATTACATATCAGGAAAACTGAACTGATCATTTTGTGTTGGTATATGCAAGGATGGAGTGGCTGCCATGACAGGGCGACTTTATGGTTTCACTAGTTGGGTTAAAGAGGTCACTTCTGAATGTTGAGTCTATGCACTGTGTCATCCATGGAGAAATGCTGGCTAGCTGAAAAATGTCACCTGAACTTAACAACGTTTTGCAGGATGTGATTAAAATGATCAACCACATTAACGTACATGCCCTTAACTCACACCTGTTCACGCAACTCTGTGAGGGGATGGACACAGGACACACGCATCTTCTTTTACACACAGTAAGTGAGATGGCTTTCTAAAGGTAGATCCCTGGCCAAAGTTTTTGAGTTATAAGAGCTGCTCCAGAGATTTCTCTTGAAAAACAGTCACCAGTGGCAGCACATTTCAGTGAAACACAACGGGTCACAAAACTTGCTCACTTGGCTGGGCACGGTGGCTCACGCCTATAATCCCAGCACTTTGGGAGGCCGAGGTGGGTGGATCACCTGAGGTGTGGAGTTCGAGACCAGCCTGGCCAACATGGTGAAACCCTGTCTCTACTAAAAATACAAAAATTAGCTGGGCCTGGTGGCGGGTGCCTGTAATCCCAGCTACTTGGAAGGCTGAGACAGAGAAGAATCGCTTAAACCGGGGAGGTGGAGGCTGCAGTGAGCCAAGATCACAAAACTGCACTGCAGCCTGGGCAACAAGAGCGAAACTCCGTCTCAAAAAATACACAACAACAACAACAAAAAACTTGCTCAATTGTGTGACATATTCAACCTGCTCAACAAACTCAGTCTGTTATTTTGGGAGAGAACAGCAACTGTGTTCAAGTCAAGAGATAAAGTGGCTGCATTCAAAGCCAAACTGGAATTATGGGGACATGAGTGAACACTGGGATTTCTGAAATGTTTCAAACATTAGCAGAGATTTTGAAAGACACTAAGCCAGGGCCTTCTTTCTCCCAGTTGGTGCATGATCACCTATCTCAGCTTTCAAAAGAGCTGAAGTATTACTTCCCAACCACAAAAGATCCCCAAACTGGGAAGGAATAGATCCACAACCCATTTGTGAATAAGCCAGGTGAACTGACTTTGTCCGTGCTAGAACAGGATCAATTGCTAGAGACTGCAAATGACGGCAACCTTAAAAGTATGTTTGAGACAACTTCAAATTTCCATTCCTCTGGATTAAAATCAAAGCAGAATATTCTGAAACTGCCACAAAAGCACTGAAAAGTCTGCTTCCATTTCCAACTTCCTATCTTTGTGAAGCAGGGTTTTCTGCAGTGACAGCAACCAAAACCAGATTACCGAGTAGACTAAAGATAAGCAACACACTGTGTGTGTCACTGTCTCCCATCACCCCCAGATGAGACCATCTAGTTGCAGGACAACAAGCTCAGGGCTTCCACTAATTCTACATTATGGTGAGTTGTATAATTACTTCATTATATATTACAATGTAATAATAACAGAAATAAAGTACACAATAAATGTAATGTGCCTGAATCATTCCCACTCACCCCCTCCTCATCCGTGGAGGGGAGGTTTCTTCCATGAAACCAGTCCCTGGAGCCAAAAAGGTTGAGAACTACTGCTCTTTAAAATAAGTTAAAAGAACATGAAAGAATATATATATATATATTTTGAGACAGAGTCTTGTTCTTATCGCCCAGGCTGGAGTGCAATGTCACAATCTCAGCTACTGCAACCTCCACCTCCTAGGTTCAAGCAATTCTCCTGCCTCAACCTCCCAAATAGCTGGGATTACAGAGGCCAGCCACCATGTCCAGCTAATTTTTTGTATTTAGTCGAGACGGAGTTTCACCATGTTGGTCAGGCTGGTCTCAAACTCCTGACCTCAGGTGATCCACCCATCTTGGCCTCCCAAAGTACTGGGATTACAGGTTTGAGTCACCACTCCTGGCCAAGAATATTATTATATTCTATCTTAGTCTATTTGGGTCACTATAACAAAGTATCTTAGACTGCATAATTTACAAATAATAGAAATTTATTTCTCACATTTCTGGAGGCCTGGAAGTCCAAGATCAAGACCCCATTAGATTCAGTGTCTGGTGAAGGTTCACTTTCTGTTTCATGGACAGTGCCTCTTGCTGCATTCTCACATGGCAGAAAAGTCCAAACAGCTAGCTCCTTTGCACACTTTTTATAAGGGCACTAATCCCATTCACAAGGATTAAGTCACCCTCTGATTACCTCCTAAAGGCCCCACCTCTTAACACTATCCCATTGGTGAACTTTCAACATATGAATGCGGGGGGGGGGGGGCCATCAGCATTCAGACTGTAGCATATTCCAAATTCTAACTGTGCTTTATTTATAAGATCACACTATTTCCTTCAAAATACATTTTAAACATAAGTAAACCTATTTGAAAATGCATCTTTACTAGCTACTTCAAAGACAAATTTAAAGTCTGTTTTAAACTAAAATATTAAAATATCATAAAATGCTTAAACAGAATGGTTAGAGTTGAGTTCATCTCAGAAATTGAACCTGATTGAGATGCTAGCCCCAAAAGCTACTCAGGTTAAATCATAAAAAAAATTACTATTTACAACACTATCAATCACTTTATTACTCAAATGCTTCCAGTTAACTCTATTAGAGAAACTATAAGGGAATATTTTGATTTTTGTAAACACAAAATAGCCTCATTCCAACATCTTAATAAGTGTTCTTCAATATATGGCATAAATCTGTAAATTGAGCGCAACAATACCTTTCTTACCCATCTAACAGGTCTGTTATGAAAACAGAATGAGATATATTATGTATGAATGTTTTAAGTAGTTATTAAGCCCTATAAAAGTGTTAGGCATTATTTAAGTCTATGTTTGGCTCTTCACTTTCAGACTAATAAAAATTATAAAAATTAGCTATCTAGGCCAGACACAGTGGCGCACACCTGTAATCTGTAACCACAGCACTTTGGGAGGCCAAGGGGGTGGATCACGAGGTCAGGAGATCAAGACCATCCTGGCTAACGCGGTGAAACCCCATCTCTACTAAAAATACAAAAAAATTAGCCAGGCGTGGCAGCGGGTGCCTTTAATCCCAGCTACTCACGAGGCTGAGGTAGGAGAATGGCGTGAACCCGGGAGGTGGAGCTTGCAAAGAGCCAAGATCACACCACTGCACTCCAGCCTGGGCAACAGAGCGAGACTCTGTCTCAAAAAAATAAATAAATAAAAATGTAAAAAAATTTTAAAAATTAACAATCTACTTTATTAAGAAACTTCGAGCAAAGATTCGTATTTAACTGAAGTAGTTCCCCTTTAAAAAAAAAAAAGTAATGTTTAATAATGGTTAATGATCTAAGTAATAGAATCATAAGAAATTTTCCTACTATTATACTACTCTAGTGATTCTTCTTGTTTGTAGATACCTCAGTGTGCATAACAGTTCTGATATACTGAACTAGGTATACTCTTTCATAGACTACCCATCTCCATAAGGCTATAGCATGTGTTCATTAAAGAAACCATTACTTTTAGTTGTGAACTATTAAAATGAATAAAGCTCCCTTTCAATGAGTAGTTTCTACTATAAGAAAATAAAACATAGATACAAATAAGAATACAACAAGTTAGACAATAAAAAAGCTCCATAATAGAAATGTAAACGAAGTTTAATAGAAATTCAGAAAAGGGAAAGGTTTTTTCTAGCCATGAGGGAAAAGCAAGCAAAGAGATGTCAAGAAAGACTCCAGGGAAGAAGTTCTATTTGTGCTGGGTACTAAAGGATGAATAGGATTTTAAAATATCCCTAAATAAAATGCATATTCCCCTGGAAGAAAAATGTTTCCAGTTTAGGGAAAAAACTCTCAGTAAATAGTACCAACATCCCTCTAGTTTTCATTCACCATTAAATCAAAAGTTACCCTTCACACATCTATCTCTCCCCATATCTGCCTGCCCCCATACCCATTCCTCACCGAGTCTTATTAATATTAACCTTCAAAATATTTTTCAAATTCTGTCCACTTCTCTTTTCTCTACCATCTCCCTAGCACAAATTACCACCATGTTTTACCCAGTCTACAAAGCAGCCTTCTGGCTGATCTCCCTGCTCCACAGGAATCTATTTTCTACACCACAACGAGAGTGGTCTTTTTGAAAACAGACACTAGTCATCACCTTCCAGACCCAAATCTTTGGCACAGCTATATTTCTCTAGCCTTATATTATACCAGGTACCATCTCACTATCTGTGCTCCAGGCTTTATTCAGAGTTCCTCAAAGCTGCCATGCTGGTTAACACCAGAACCTTTGCAGGTGTTATCCCCTTCATCTGGAATACTTACCCACTATTAACTCCCACTACCTAGTTAACTCCTATTCACCCTTTTGGTCTTGGTACAAATGTCACTTCCTCAAGAAGGTCTTCCCTACTCTCCCACACTAAATTAGATCTCCCACACAAATAAATAAAATTGATAAACCAGACTGATTGGGGACAAAACAGGGAAAACATAAACTAACAATATCAGGAATGAAAGAGGTAACATCATTAAGGATTCTAAAGGAAATATTACAAACAATTTTACGTTAATACATTTGACAATTTAGACAAAATGGACATATTCCTTCAAAGACACAGACAATAAAAGAACACTCAAGAAGAAACAAATAACCTAAATAGCCCGATATCTATTAAGGAAATTGGATTTGAAGTGAATTACCCTCCAACAAAGAAAAGTCCGGCTCTAGATGGCTTCTCTGATAAACTGTACCAAATATATAAGGAAAAAATAATACTAATTCTACACAAACTCTTCCAGAAAGTGGAAAAAAGTAATATTTTATAATGTATACTACGAAGTCAGCATATTCTGAAACCAAAGACAAGAAGAAAACTAAAAACCAATATTCTTCATGAATATAGGTACAAAAATCTTAACATAATTTTAGCAAATCAAATCAACACATAAAAAGAATAATAATACATCAAGACCAAGTAAGGTTTATGCCAGGACTGTAAATTGTTTTAAAACTCAAAAATCGGCCGGGCGCGGTGGCTCAAGCCTGTAATCCCAGCACTTTCGGAGGCCAAGATGGGCGGATCACGAGGTCAGGAGATCGAGACCATCCTGGCTAACACGGTGAAACCCCGTCTCTACTAAAAAATACAAAAAACTAGCTGGGCGAGGTGGCGGGCGCCTGTAGTCCCAGCTACTCAGGAGGCTGAGGCAGGAGAATGGCGTAAACCCGGGAGGCGGGGCTTGCAGTGAGCTGAGATCTGGCCACTGCACTCCAGTCTGGGCGACAGAGCGAAACTCCGTCTCAAAAAAAAAACAAAAACAAACAAACAAAAAAAAACTCAAAACTCAAGGTTATTCACAATATTAATGAACAAAAAAGAAAAACCATATGGTCTTCTCTATAGATACAGGAAATGCATTTGACAAAAATCCAACATCCACTCCTAATTTAAAATTGAAAAAAGCTCTCAGAAACTAAAAATAGGAGAGAACATCTTTAAACTAATAAAGGAGATCTGTATTTTTTAACAAACAACAACAAAAAAAAAACCTAAGGCTAACATCATACTTAAATGGGAAAAAACTGACTGCTTTTTACCTACCATCAGGTTGATGGCAAGGATGCCTACTCTCACCACTTCTATTAAACATTATACTGGAAGTTCTAGCCAATGTAATCAAGCAAGAAATAAAAGGCATCCTGATGGCTAAAAGAAGTAATCTATCTTTATTTGCAGACAACATGACCCTCCATTTAGAAAAGTCAATGGAATCCACACACACACACAAAAATACTAGAAATAATAAATGAGTTTAGCAAGGTACAAGATAAACATGTAAAAAATTATTGTATGCCTATATACTAGCAACAAATAATTGGAAATTCAAAATTTTAAACCATACATTTATAATATTATCAAAAATTATGGAATACTTAAGGGTAAATCCAACAAAAGATATACCAGATCTATATACTGAAATCTTTGTAGTAAGAAATCAAAGACAAACCACATGGAGAAATGTATTGTGCTCCCAGATTGAAAGACTTAATATTGTTAAGATAGTAAGTCTCCCCAAAACTGACCTATAGATTTAACACAATCCCAATCAAAATCTTGCAGGCTCTTTTTCTGTAAAAGCGACAAAGTGATTCTAAAATTTCTGGCCAGGTGTGGTGGCTCACAGCTATAATTCCAACATGTTTGGAGGCCAAGGTTGGGGGTTCACTTGAGGCCAGGAGTTTCAGACCAGCCTGGGCAATACAGCAAGACGCTACCTCTAAACACACACACACACACTCATGGGCACGCGCACGCACATACACACACACACAAAATCAGCCTGGTATGGTGGTGCACGCCTGCAGTCCTAGCTACTCAGGAATCTGAGGTGGGAAGACTGCTTGAGCCCAGGAATTCAAAGCTACAGTAATGATCACACCACTGAGCTTCAGCCTGGGTGACAGAACACGACCTATGGGTATGCAAATGACCTAGAGTAGTCAAAGTAACTTTGAAAAAAAAAGTCAGGATTGTATATCTCACCTCAATTTATTATTAATCTATAGTAATCAAAACAGTATGCTTGTAAATCAAGATAGACAACAGACCAATGGAACAGAATAGTCCATATATAAACCCACACATATATTTCATTCTCAACAAAGATACAAAGGCACCTGAGTGCTGAAAGGACTTTTCAACAAATGGTGCTACAACAATTAGATATCCATTTAAAAAAAGAATTTCAATTCTTATTCTGTACCATACACAAAAATACAATCAAAATGGATCACAGGACAAAAATTATAAAACTTTTAAAGAAAAAACTAGAAGGAAATCTTTGTGAAATTGGGCTAGACCATGATTTCTTTTCCTTTTCTTTTT
>NW_016810242.1:2643674-2674742 GCF_001698545.2 Rhinopithecus bieti | reverse complement strand
TTTTTTTTCTGAGATGGAGTCTCACTCTGTCACCCAGGCTGGAGTGCAATAGCACGATTTTGGCTCACTGCAACCTCCACCTTCTGGGTTCAAGCAATTCTCCTGCCTCAGCCTCCTAAGTAGTTGGGATTACAAGCACACACCACCACACCCGGCTAACTTTTGTATTTTCAGGAGAGACGGGGGTTTCACCATGTTGGTCAGGCTGGTCTCGAACTCCTGACCTCGTGATCCACCTGCCTCGGCCTCCCAAAGTGCTGGGATTACAGGCATGAGCCACTGTGCCCAGCCACCAACGATTTCTTAAATAAAATAGCAAAAGTACGATCCAGGAAAGCAAAAGAAAATAGGGATAAATCAACCTCATCAAAATTAAGAATTAAAATTCTTAGAAAGGTATTTTTAATAAGACCAGCCACAGAATGAGGAAAAAAATACTTACAGATCACATATCTGACAAATGACATATCCAAAATATATGAGGAATTCATACAATAGATAAGACAAAACCAATTTTAAAATAGACAAAAGAGGCCAGGCGCGGTAGCTCACACCTGTAATTCCAGCAGTTTGGGAGGTGGAGGCAGGCAGATCACCTGAAGTCAGGAGTTCAAGACCAGCCTGGCCAACACGGTGAAACTATCTCTACAATACAAAAATTAGCTGGGCATGATGACAGGTGCCTGTAATCCCAGCTACTTGGGAGGCTGAGGTGGGAGAATCGCTTGAACCCGGGAGGCAGAAGTTGCAGTGAGCTGAAATCATGCCATCGCACTCCAGCCTGGGCGACAGAGCAAGACTCCATCTTAAAATAAAATAAAATAAAATAAAATAAAATAGACAAAAGACTGAACATTTTACTAAAGATATATGAATATCCAATAAGCATATGAAAAGATGCTCAACAGTATTAGTCATTAGGGAAATGCAAATTGAAACCACAATGGTTATCACTGCACACCTCTTGAAATGGCTAAAATTAAGTATTGATGAGGCTGTGGAAATGGAACTTACATACACTGCTGGAAGGAAAACGTAGAAATGGAACCTACATACACTGTTGGTAGGAAAATGTGATCATGGAACCTGCCATACACTGCTAGTGGGAAAATGGTACATGGGAAAATGGTATAACCACTTAGGAAAACAATTCAGCAGTTTCTTAAAATATTAAACAAGGCCAGGTGTGATGGCTCATGCATGTAATCCCAGTACTTTGGGAAGCCAAGGCAGGAGGATCACTTGAGCCCAGGAGTTTGAGATCAGCCTGGGCAACATGGCAAAACCCGCCTCTACAAAAAAATACAAAACAATTAGCCAGGTGTGGTGGTGTGTGCAAAGACTAGCACACAAATGTTCACAACAACTTTATCTGTCATAGTCAAAAACTAAAAACAACCCAAATGTTCACCAAAAGGTGAACTGGCAAATAATTGTAGAATATCAATGGGATACTGTCAGCAATACAAAAGAATTAACTATCGATACATGCAACAATATGAATGAATCTCAAAATATGCTGAAGGAAGCCAAACAAAAAATTAGTATATATCATACAATTCCACCTACAGTTGACCTTCCATAAATTCCACATCCATGGATTGAACCAACTGCAAATCAAAAATACTCCGTAAAAAGAAAAAAATACAACTATAAAAAACGCAGATACAAATTTTAAAAAACAATACAATATGGCCAGGTATAGTGGCTCAATCCTGTAATCCCAGCAAATCCCAAATTTGGGAGGCTGAGGCAGACGGATTACCTGAGCTCGGGAGTTAGAGACCAGCCTGGGCAACATGATGAAACCCCATCTCTACAAAAAATACAAAAAATTAGCCAGGCATGGTAGTGTGTGCTTTAATCCCAGCTACTCGGGAGGCTGAGGCATAAGAATAGCATGAACCTGGAAGGTGGAGGTTGCAGTGAGCCAGGATCATACCACTGTACTCCCCTGGGTGACAGAGCGAGACTCTGTCTCAAAAAAAGATATATATATATACACATACACACACACACAAATATATATAGAGAGAGAGAGAGAAAGAGAGTATAAAAACTATTCACATAGAATGTACATTGTATTAGGTATTTTATGTAATCTAGGAATGGTTTAAAGTATATGGAAGGATAAGCCTAAACTATATGCAAATAGTATGCCATTTTATATATGGAACTTGAGCATCTGAGGATTTTGGTACCTGTTGGGACCCTGGAACAAATCCCCTGGTAAATACTGAAGGATGAATGTACATAAAATTCTTCAAAATCCAAACTAATCTGTACAGATAGAAAGATTAGTAGCTGTCTAGTGTTAGGCTGGGGAAAGGGGGGAATTACAAAGGGATGCAAATAAACTTTTTAGACAAAATAAGTGTTCATTTTCTTGATTGTGGTAATGGTTTCATGGTTACTTATTTCAAATACATCAAATTACACTTTAAAGATGTGTAGTTTGTTGTTTCAAGTATCCTACTGAATCCGTTTTTCTGTTTGTTTGTTTGTTTTAGAGATGGTGTCTCACTCTGTAGCTCAGGCTGAAGTGCAGTAGCATGATCACAGTTCACTGTAGACTTGAACTTCTAGGCTCAAGCAATCCTCCCGCTTCAGCCTCCCAAGTAGCTAGGACTACAAGTGCAGGCCACGACACCTGGCTAATTTATTTTTTGTAGAGACAGGTTTTCACTATGTTGCCCAGGTTGGTCTCCAACTCCTGGCCTCAAGAGATTCTCCAGCCTTAGCCTCCCAAAATATTAGGATTATAGACGTGAGCCAACCAGGCCTCACCAAAATCTGGTTTCTAAAAAGATATATGAATTGACCAGAATGAAATACTGTAACTCACTTCCTGTTGCTACATTGGCCAAAACAGAACCGCAGATTTTTAAGAACTGCAACCTATTTGTAAGAAATTGAGTTAAGGCCGGGCGCAGTGGCTCAAGCCTGTAATCCCAGCACTTTGGGAGGCCGAGAGGGGCGGATCACAAGGTCAGGAGATCGAGACCATCCTGGCTAACACGGTGAAACCCCGTCTCTACTAAAAAATACAAAAAAACTAGCCAGGCGAGGTGGCGGGCGCCTGTAGTCCCAGCTACTCGGGAGGCTGAGGCAGGAGAATGGTGTAAACCCAGGAGGCGGAGCTTGCAGTAAGTCGAGATCCGGCCACTGCACTCCAGTCTGGGCGACAGAGCGAGACTCCGTCTCAAAAAAAAAAAAAGAAAAGAAAAGAAATTCAGTTAAATTTCAAAACTGATTCACAGTTTTGTGTGTATGAATCATGCTTTAAGTTTCTGAGTCCTTGAAATCCAAACCCTGGGATATAAATTATGAATTATAAAGCATATGTACCATAAGTATAGTCAGGCTCAAGAGGAACTTAGAGAAAGAGAACTAGGCTTACTAAGAGCCCACAGTGTTCCTGAGCTTTTAGAAAAGAACATGTGAAGGTGAGTACACAAGCATGCACCTCTAATCCCAGCTCCCTGGGAGACTAAGGCAAGAGAATTGCTTGACTTCAGGAGTTTAAGACCAGCCTGGGCAACACAGCAAGATCCTCATCTAGGAAAAAACAAAACAAAACAAAAAACCTGTGAATTCTATCAATGTCCTAAAATATCTCCCGTAAGGCCAAGCTCTGAACAACGATTTGGCTGACCTGCTTCTGTGAAAGTGAATTCTCTTTCCTAGAATTACTAATATTAAAGTAGAGAGCCACCTGAATAAATCCTGGAGTAAATAAAGCTATGTCCCAGATGAATACAACTTGTGGTTCTTAAGATTGTGTGGTTTCTTAACTATCAGTAGTCTCACTGGCTTGATCAAACATAAGTAATAGGCCTAGAAAGGCATGGTTTTATAGAAAAAAAAAGTTCATATTTTATATTACTGCTAAAAATACATGAGTTTTAGAGAGCTAACAGACTTTGTTTAACCTTTTTAAAATAAAGAACTATTCAAATGGCTCACCCACATAGAGCTTCCTCATATTATCTACAGTTAATAAAACTTATACAACTCGATGAAGACATTCTGTAAAATCATGACATCCAAAGCGTATCAAGCATCACAAATGTCATTATTTTACAGTCATGGTGCTAATATAAAACTCATAAGTAAACTACAGGATTGGGATACAAATTAACAAACATCATACTGAATACTTTTTATAATAACTACTTGCATTCTTTATTTGTGAGAAGTCAAATTATATAGTGATTAAGAGCACAGATTTGAGAGGAACTGTCTAGATTCGAATCCCACATCAGCCATTTGCTTTCTGTATGATGCTGGACAAGTTCCTCTACATCTTTATGCCTCCAATTCCTCATCTATAAAATGATAAAAACAACAATATTTACCTGATAGTGTAGTTACAAAGATTAAATAAGTTAACAGGCATAAAGCACTTAGAACTGTGCCAGGTTCACAGTAAACACTTAACAAGTTTTCTCATTATCATCATTATCATCATGCTCATGACTGTCACAGTTACGAAAGTTAAGATTAATATGTAGAATTAACACCATCAGTGACAATCTAAAAAATACCAATATATCTACTGAGAATTCATGCAAAAAAAAAGGACTTGAATAGACATGTCTCCAAAGAAGATACACAAATGGCCAATAAGCAATAAAAAGATGCTCAATATCATTAATCATTATGTAAATACAAATAAAAACCACAATAGAATATCACTTCGCACCTACTAGGATGGTTAAACCAAAAATGAATAATAAATGTTGGCAAGGAAATGGAGTAATTGGAACCCTTGTGCATTGCTGGTAAGGATGTAAAAGGGTACATACAGCTGCTGTACCAAAACAGTTTGGCGGTTTCTCAAAAGGCTAAATATAGAACAACCATATGCCCAGCATTTCCACCCCTAGGTATACAAGAATGGAAAGCAGAGACTCAAATAGATATTTGTATACCAAAGCTCATAGCAGCATTATTCAAAACAGACAAAATGTGGAAACAACCCAAATGTCCATCAACAGATGAATGGATAAAAAATGTAGTTTACGCATACAAAGGAATATTTATTTAGCCATAAAAAATGAAATTTTTATACATATTACAAGAATGGACCTTGAGGCCATTAAGCTTAGTGAATAAGTCAGACATAGGAGGACACATGTATGATTTCACCTATATGAGGTACCAAGAATAGGCAAATTCATGGAGACAGAAAGAATAGAGGTTACCAGCTGCTAAGAGGAGGGGAAAGGGAGAGTCACTGTTTAATGGGAAGTTTGAAGACGATGAAAACATTTGGAGTATAGGTAGTGGTGATGGTTACACAACACTGTGAATATATTTAATGTCATTAAATTGTACACTTATGAGGGTTAAAATGAAAGTTTGCTATATTTACCATAATAAAAAAAAAACAAAATAATTTATTGGTTACTCTATCTAGCATCCTCACTATTATTCCTGCAGTTCACCAAAGAACTAAACATCTGTTGTTATCCACATGGGTCTCAAAGAGGCAGAGAAGATACGATAAGACATACTGTTAAATTCTAAGACAACTTAGAAAAGCACAAAAATACCTGTAATACATTTTAACACAAATATGTTAAATTTAAAACAGTAAATGTGAACTTCAATAATAGAGAAAACTACTGGATTGGGAGCCAAATAGTAATCATCTCACTTCACCAAGAATCATTAGGAGTCACTAACTTTTCACAATTATTTCCCTGATAAAATGGAGAAATGACTTATCATGTTTAATAAGTTTGTTGGGAGAAAAAAATGCAAGGTTTTCAAGATTGTAGGGAAAAGCAACTCTAAAACATATAATTTCATACAATATGCTCACAGGTAAACAGAATAATATTACCGGATATATATGGGGAAATTTATTACGCTAGTTAAGCTACAGGAAAAGAAAGATGATCAGCTAATAGATATTTCAAAGTCAAGCCTCTCTCAAGGTGACACTCTGGCATGACAATCTCAGTATAGACCAAAACTACAACCTAAAATGCAAATAACTGAAAATGTTCTCTTAAGCTTATTTTGGCTGAACTTGCAAAAGAATGACTGAAGACTTTCTGACCTGAACAAAACAGGAAGAAATCTGACTATATCTGGGGTATCTTTCTATTTCAATAGGAATCACCATATGATATTGTTCTTTCTTAACCATGTTATCAAGCTAGATTCAAAAACAGGAATATAAATTTTATCTTCTATAAAAAGGAAAATTACTATGAAGTCTTTGTGAAACCAGACAACATTAAAAGTAAAGTCATTGTTTTAGACATTACAACATATCTTTTGTTAGTTGGTAGCTACTGTACTGACCATCTTATTCAAGGTCCATACATTGATACAGAGTAATCACCAACCACTTGGACAAAAAGCAGCCATTTCAAAATAGGAACATGCAATAGAAAGGCCTTGGGTTTCCTCACTCAAGGGCATTCTTGAAATTTACAAATACACATAAAGTTGTACACAGTCAAGCCTAAGGGAACCATGGAGGGAAATCTGTAATTGTGGATATGCTATACTTCAGCACAAACTGGAACATGCAAATATAGATTATAGCCAGGCAAAAATATTTTTAATGCTGTCAGTCACTACCCTGGAGATAGTGTAAAGGCTATCCTTTCTGGAAAATTATTACATAAAATATGACAGTAAAAAATTTTCATTACAAGAACTGAAAAACAAAACAATAATAATCTTCACCTTGTCAGTGTATCCCTCAGATCAACAGAGTTATAGATTAACTCCTAACAATAATGTCATCTACAGCGATTTCATGTTTCCATGTACTAAATTAGTAAAATGCTTTAAAACTACAATTGATTTTACTGAGTTCAAAAGAAAATATGGCCAAGTATAGCAGCTCATGCCTATAATCACAGCACTTTGGAAGGCTGGAGGATTGCTTGAGCTCAGGAGTTTGGAACCAGCCTGGGCAACATAGTGAGACCTCGTCTCTAAAAAAAGTAAACAAAAAACTAGCTGGGTGCGGTGGTGCACACCTGAAGTACCAGCTACTTAGTAGAAGGTAGGAGGATCCCTTGAGCCTGGGAGGTCGAGGCTACAGTGAGCCAAGATAGTGTCACAGCACTCCAGCGTAGTGACTGAACAAGACTCTGTCTCAAAAAAAAAGAAAAAAAAAAAGCCCAAAAAACAAAAAGAGAATGTGTCTAGTAATTTCATATACTTCAAAACTGACAAAATACTGCCATACTTTCCCATTATATCATATCCTTCATATGTCTTCATTATTTAGTACTTATTTATGGAGCAAGATATTTGCATATTCTATCCTGCCTGAATTAAACAAATTTTTCTACAAACCTCCAGAGTATTAACTGGAGAAGGAATTATTTTTTCATTTCACTTTCAAACCACTCTAAGTCATTGTTAAAAGTTAAACAGTTTGTTCTTTTTCTAAGTTTGCTCCTTTCTGGCCTAGCAAGACAAGCTTATGCTTATGTATTACACGCTAAACAGCTAACTGGTAAAAGAAAATTTGGTTAACTTTGTTAATGGTCTATATAAAATATGATTTTTTTCCATAGTCAGATTCCTATTCCCGCCATTGTTTTCTCTGAAGAAAAGATTTTAAATTACTTTAGTCATTAATATTAGTTCTTGTTGCCATTACTTGGATTTGGCTTTGTTTAACATTATGATAAACTTTCCTCAGAACATACCTAAATTAATCCCATGCTATAAAACTGCCTTGTTTACACAGTATTATATAAGACATACAACTCAATCACTCATCCAGGTAAAACTAAATGAAACCATATTCAAACCATGTTCAAAAGAACTTTCATGAATGTCAACTCCTCCTAGCTGAGATAAGTGACCAACTGTGTGCTTCTTGGAATACCTAAAACATATGTCTGCATCAAGTTATTTCAGTTGGAGGGTCTGACATACTACAAATAAGTCCATGGTCATGGATTTGACCTTTAGCAGACCAATTGCTTTGAGTCTATACTTTCGCCCTTCCCTCATTCACTTGGAAATATGCCATTAATCAAAAGGAGTACCATTTGAACAACAAGTAAGTTTTTGAAGGACAGTCTTAAAGGCATAAGGACTCAAGGCACTTAATATGTGCTAAGTAACGTTTAAGGCATTATACAAAATTTATGTAAAAAGATTTTAATACCTTTAATACATTGAAGGTAGCAACACAGCAGTAGAACTTAAAATTATGAGCTATATTTCACATACTAGAGGCAGGAATTACTTTCCAGGAAGGCTTCACCAATTTGGCACTAAGTCTCAGGCCTTTAAAAACATTTCATATTCTTCTAGGAATTCAGCGTAAGAAAACATTCAGAAGTTTGGTTCAAAGATTTGTGCACAAGGACAAATCAGTAAAGCGTTAAAATTTTGAAAATGTTAACATCTAAAATAGAATAATGGTTAAATGTTAAATTAGTCATTAAAAATTATATTTTCATATTATAAAGTCTCAGTAATAAAGCTGTGTGATACTGGCACATGAATATAAACAGACCAATAGAAGAGAAAAGAAAATCTTGAAATAAACCAAAATATAAATGCCAATCTTGTATAGAATAAAGAAGTCTTCTTAAATCAGTAGGAAAAAGTTGGATTCTTCAACAAATGATGGTAGGACAACTGGAAAGCCATCTTTTAAAAAATGAAATTGGATCCATATCTCATATTTAATACCAGACTGGATCAAAGATTTGAATGTAAAAAATAAAACCAAAGAAATACTAGATAAACCAAGAGAGAATTATTTTATAACCTCAGAATAGGAAAACTCATTCTTTTTTTTGTCCCCCAAGGGTATTTAGGTACTTAGGGTATATAGAGGGGGAAAAAAAAAGAATGGGCTTTCCTATTCTGAGATTATAAAATAAAGGTCCAGAGAACTCCCAGGAAAGGCCATTCTAACTATGACATAAAACCAAAAGCCATAAAAGAAAACCTGATACATTCAATTGTGTAAGAATGATTTCTTCATAAGGGTGGAGGGAATACCATAAGAAAAATGAAAATACTGACAACTGTTGCAGATAAAAGGTTCTTTACTTAAATACTAAGAGTACCTTAGTATGCTTTGCTTAATATACTAATAGTTCCTACAAATCACTAAGAAAAGATCCAAGAACCCAATAAAAATGGGCAAAAGGTATGTACAGTTCACAGAAAAGGTTATATTTAAATGGCTCTTAAAAATGAGAAGATGTTCAATCACGCTTAATGTAAGAGATATAAAAAAATTAAGATACCATTTTTACCTGTCAGATTGTTTGATTCAAAATTTTGTGATAATTCACTATGTGTGGGGAGACAGGCACTCTCATATGTTGCGGGCAAAGTACACATAGGTAGGGCAATTTGGCAATATCTTTCAAAATTACAAATACACGTACGTACCTTTGACCTAGCAATTCTATGAATTTTTCTTACCGATATACTCATACACAAGCAAAATGGCTTGTACTCAAGATTATTCACGGCAGAATCACGTGTACTAGCAAAACTTGGGGAATAACTAAATGAGTTATGGTTAATTCAGGCATTATGCAGTCATAAAAAGAATGAGTGACCTCTTTATAAAATGAAAGGAAAATATATCTGAGATACATTAATAAATGACGGGCAGAGGAGGAAGGAAGAATGAATCTCAAAGTGCAGATAAAAATTAATTCTAATGGGTTATCATGTGTAAAATAGAGAAAATGCATATATACAGTAAAAACCTGTGATATCACTTCAGATATAAAGCAATTTACTGGCTCCAGACCCCAGAACTCATGGTCAACTTCATTTGCAGGTTTGTTCTGGTCAGTTCACTAACCTTACAGAAATACAATCCTGAATTTTTTGTAAACTAGATTTCTTGGACCCCACTTATGGCAGGATTTTTACATAACTATCTATCTCTATATTTGCTTCTATGCACATGGAATAGGTATGGAAAGATACATAACAATTTCAAGTATTTATTGATTGGGAAGAGGGACAATGCCTGCCAGATGGCAAGTTGTAGAGGCAAGGAGGAAAGGTAAGGGAGATCGCATGGAATATCTTTTTATACTCTGAATTTTGGAACAAAGGAATATATTACCTATTTTTTTAAATAAATTAATAAAAATATATTTGAAAAAATTTGTTAATGTTTTCAATAACATGAGAAAATACACTTAAGAGAAAAAAGTAGAATGTAAAATATATGCAGTATGATACCAAATATGTATTAATACAAAAAAATCTGTAAACAAAAAAGACTGGAATAAAACACAATAAAATATTAAAAGAATAATTATCTCAGCCAGCTATGGTAGCACACTCATGTAGTCCCAGTTATTCGGGAGGCTGAGGTGGAAGGATCCCCTGAGCCCAGGCAATGGTGATTACGTAAGCTAGGACTGCGCCACTGCACTCCAACCCAGGCATGAGCTATGACTGGCCCACTGCACTACCTTGGGCAACAGAATGAGACCCCGTCTCTAAAACACAATATTTAAAAAAAAAAATAGTTATCTCTAAGAGGTGGAATTATAAATGATTTTAATTTTGGCTTTTCCTAAAATTCTAATTCTTTATGTTAAGCACAAATTATATTCATAATCAGAAAAGGGTATTAATTTTAATGACAGGAATCAGAGGTTAGAAATTCAAGTGGAAGGTACAAAGTTATTAGGCATTATTCAGGGTTCTAAGCATCATACATGAAATTCAAATTTTCTTCAGACATCACTTTCAATCACAGCACCAAAAAAAGTATGGATAATGAGCTTAGGAAAAATATGGAAAAAAATCTCATCTGTCCTCTGGTCTATCTCTTAAGGATTATTATGAAATTATTCTCATCCTCCTACTTTATGGATGTTTTGTCCATTTTTGTTTTCTGTTACCTAGGTAATGGTATTTCCAGCATTTCCCTTAAAAGGCTGTGAAACTAACAATCTGGTATTTCTCACTGTGGAGTTTTCCTGACCTTCAGCTTTGAGAGGCCATCTCCCTAAGGGAAAGCAGTAAGATCTAGAAGCTAAATCAGGAGGCTGAGGAATCTGAAGTTAAGAGTTCCAATCCTGACAAACTGTAGAGTCTGTCTCCAATTTTGGGAATGAGCTAAACTTCCTGAGCCAGTTTCTTTAAAGAGAAAACCTAAAGGATTGCTTTGAAAAATATCAAAACCTATTGACTTTAAGGTTTCATTTTAACTTTTCAGATTATTCTACTGAATTTTGTTTTCTTTTCTACGTTGAATATTTTCCCCTCATTAAATTTTTCACTCTCTCAATCAGTATCTATAAGTATTACCAATCGCTTAGACTCAGGGATGGAAGTAAGGAGTACTTTTAGAAAGTCTGCTACAAGTGACACAATGTGAACGGAACTTGAGCAATGTTGAAGATAATTTATGGAGGGGTAAAAATAAAATCAGGATCTAAATTGAACCCTTACAAGCAAAGCCAACAAAGACAATTAATTGATGTTACTAACACCCAGTAAGGGAAGGTAAAATTCAGATGTCTCATATCTGAACCCAGCTGTAGAGATTAGGAAACTGGTAACTTCCGTATCATAGTCTAGTAGCAAATGAAATGTTGTTATGCCTTCAAGGGTTCAATTTTTATTTCTTTTGTTTACTGTATACTCACTAACACCACTGCACTGGGCCTCAAGACTTCTCTTTTTCCTTCTGTTTGTGTACCACATTACTTCTTGATGGGCTGCGCTCTCACTATAAAATCAACTACACAAAATTTGCAGGGTTTTCTACATACTAGCCTTAGAAGTACTTGACAGCCTTTGGGAAGAAAGGAGTTTTTACAAACATCAGACAGCAATCATCCCTCTGCCAAGACAGGGTGAAGCAATTTTAGTAGTGCCCTTAGCACACTTCAAACTCCTCCTCCTGGTTAACAAGACCAAACAACTCTCTAGTTAGTTAAAAGTTTTTCCAATAGGGAGGGACAAGGGAGAAGAGAGCTGAAGTTTTTCTGAATTCACTGTCATTAGTTGAATGCTTTTTTGTGGTTCACCTACTTAAAAGGTGATCAAATCTCTTTGTGCTACTGAAGAAAGCAACTGCAAAGAACAATTACATAAACCCTCTATTTCAACTTACCTCATCCTTCCTTCTAATGAAACAAAGAATCAGAAACCACTACCTTGCCACCATTTCCTTAGTAATCTTAGTAAAGCCTACTATGTCATGTGAATCTCGTCTTTTTCTTAGCAAACCACAGAAATTTCATTCAATATAGTAGGACACAACTGTACATACCCTTTTTTTTTTTTTGAGACTGAGTCTCGCTCTGTTGCCCAGGCTGGAGTGCAGTGGCACAATCTCGGCTCACTGCACGCTTCACCTCCCAGGTTCATGCCATTCTCCTGCCTCAGCCTCCTGAGTAGCTGGGATTACAGGCACGTGCCACCACATCCTGCTAATTTTGGGGTTTTTTGTTTTTTGTATTTTTAGTAGAGGCAAAGTTTCACCATGTTGGCCAGGCTGGTCTCAAACTCCTGACCTCAGGTGATCCGCCCACCTTGGCCTCCTAAAGTGTTGGAATTATGGGCATGAGCCACTGCGCCCAGCCCATTTTTAAAAATGTGTTCAGTAAATGTTATTACCTGAAAAAGATAAAGGATATCCACACAAACTATTCTCAAAGAGGGGTGTTCTAGAATGTAGTATTATTTATGTCCGAAGATGTGTATGGATCCTCAATTCCATATCTGCAATTCCTAAATCAAAAAAGCTCTGAAAAGCAAAAGATTTTATGAAACTTTTCTGGCAGTAAAGTCTGACCTGCACTGACATAAGGCTATTTATAGTCTTTATACCGCTTGGTATGATTTTTTTTTTTTTTTTTTTGAGACAGTCGCCCAGGCTGGAGTGCAATGGCGCAATCACAGCTCACTGCAATCTCCGCCTCCTGGGTTCAAGTGATTCTCCTGCCTCAGCCTCCCAAGTAGCTGGGATTACAGGTGCATGCCACCACGCCTGGCTAATTTCTTTGTACCTTAGTAGAAATGGGGTTTCACCATGTTGGCTAGGCTGGTCTTGAACTCCTAATCTCAAGCGATCCACCTGCCTTGGCCTCCCAAAGTGCTGGGATTATAGGCATGAGCCACCACGCCCGGCCTATTCATTTGTTTAACTGCAGAAATGTTAACATAACTGTCTAGTCCAAATGGTTGTGGAAAAGAGACTGTGGATGTATAATTCTATTCCTCAAAAATATTTTCACTGTTTGAAAATCAAATAGCAATAAACCAACATGATAGAGGGTAGAACAATACTAAGATGTTATAAATGAAACTATCATCTACATTAATAGAGCACAGAATTTAAATAAGACATACAAATTTTCTCTCAAAAGAAGAAAAAAGGGAGCTATTTAAAGTCACTTAAACAGTACATGCCTAGGCATTCTTAGAAGTTCTTTCTGATTTCAATGAAAAACTGTCTACTCTTAATGTGTTTTAAGGTATTTGGAAATCACTGGAAACTAATAACATCAACAAGCCTATGCCACATCCTAAGTATTGAACTCAAGCTTAAGATTCCAAACATTTCTAAAATATGACTACTCATGTGTAAAGATTCAATTAACAGTACCTGAAGAAATTAAAACAGTTAAGTACATGAACATGTTTGGGGATGTATTTTATACACATTCACTGATTTTCTTCTAGCAATACTAGTTGCAACATTTTAAATAAATTTAGAGACATACCCTCCAGAAATGTAACTTTTAAAAATCTCATCCTGTGTCTTAATTGGTGAGGCATAAGCAGTATCATATAATACAACCAGATAAGACTTCTGTCTCATCAGCTCATATTCACTTCATGAATATGAACTTTTATTAACTCTTACCAAATTCCCACTACCACATTTCTGGAATTAAAAGGTACTTAATGAAGTATGACTAATTCCCTTTTTCTTCTGTTTGCTTAAATAGTACTAGCCCTTTGAAATTTTCCAGCAGGTCCCTATGTTATCAATAAACAATGAGCTGTATACACACTTAATGGTAATAATGTTGATGCTATTCATTTTCTTAACAGAATATTTTACCTAATTCCTTCTGATAATATTAAAATTTAAAAGTACAAGATTTCTTGTTGATCCCTTTCTTGTGCTGATTATATTTCCCCTCTAACTCTCCAAGAGCATATCTGAACACATACTTGCAGACCTGTTACACTGATGAGTGCAGAGCTCCACCGCAGGGAGTCCTAGAGATTGGGATCTTAAATTTCTCCCAGAGTGTCCTATACTCCCCACCCATTCATGGTAAAGTATTTAATTTTAATGTTCTCATTGTTTACCAGAAAGCACAGACAGTGAGGCTGGCTTCGCCACTCCCGTTTCCTTTCGCTATGCTGCTGAGCTTTTTCAGCCAATTGACTTTGCTTTGAGGCTATAAATATCTGAAAAATGTTCTGCATTTGATGCTCTTGGATTCTGTATCCATATTTAGCTGTTTGTGGCATGCCTTTGTTTAAGCTACTCTACCACCCATACAATCAGTCAGGTTGAGATCTGGATGGTCAAAGGACAAACGGATCAACATTCAACAGACATTGACTTACTATGAGCAAGGTACCAATCTGGCAGACAAGTTGACAATGAAGGGGGTGGCAAGATAGGAATACAAAGATAAACAAGACTCCCTGATGTCAAAAATTTTATAGTCTTGACAAGGCATGGGCACAATTTATAATACTGGAATACAACAAATGAAACAGTTTACAACTAAAAGAAAATGAAGATTAGGACAGACAGCATAAATATTTTTCTCTCAGCCACGTCTCAGAAATGTGCATTAGTTTGTGTTCTAAATATAGATCCACCTATTATAAAGCTCTGAAGATATTCCAGAAAAGTTTTCCAAATCATGGCAATGCACAAAACCCTGAGTATATGTATTATGACAATATATACATATGTACACAATATATATGTATTATCAACCAAGGAGCCAAACCTATCAACAACAAACTCAAAATAGTCCCTAGTCTTCAAATTTTGTGAGGCAAACTAATAAAATATTGTTTCTAAAGGTTCCTGTTAAGATGTTCTTTGGGGGGGTTACTTCTGTTGTTATTTGTTCCCATCATGATTTGAAACAGAAGTATATTGCAGGAGATGTAAGCTGCACTTAATAAAGCTCCTAATTATTACGCTATCTTTAGAACCCACATGGCTATGTAGGTTAGGTCTCAAAACTGGATGAGCTAGACCTAAGCAACATCCCCATACTCACTTCCTATCTTGTGAAAACATTCCAAATAGATAAACATCTGCCTTCAATATATCTTCTTTGAAAACTCAGTTCACTGACCTTTTGATAAAACTGCTCCCCAGAATTCCCTGACAATCATGATTTAAATACATAAGTTAAGGGCTTGGTTAATGCCTGGCCCCAAGAGCCAGGATAAAGATTATAGGCCAACCTGTAGGTAAAATAATGGGCCAAGCCACAGAATCAGACAACTTTAAAACTAAAAGGGACCACAGATACCAATTACTCCAGATTCCACTTTTATGCTGAAACCTAAAGACTATGAGTTAAAACTACTTGCCCAGAGTTAGACAACCAATCGGTGCCAAAGCCAGAATGAAATCAGGTTCTCCATCCCCAGTTATATACTCTAGGTTTCTAGTTGTATCCTCTAGGCTAGGTTCCCAATTTGTAGATTTCCCTAAAACATGTTAGACTACACTCATCAAAGTCTCTTTAAATTGTGAGAACCTAGATGATCCAAGACAATGAAGGTTTTGAACACACAGACAAGAAACAAGAAAACAAAACTAGTGTATTCTCCAAATTGTTTTCCACATTCTATTATTTTATTTCAAAGTTTTACTTCAAAGTTTTCAAACATACCTCCTGTTCATACAATAGGCAACTTAAAACTAGCTAAGGACATAACCAAGAGTCATCCAATAGTTCTGAAATATTTACATCAAACTAAAGACAACAAAGTAGTATCCAGGATGCGCTGCCTCAAAGGAAGGAAAGTAGCAACACTAAACAATAAATAAAAACAACTTCTGTTTAATTGAGAAAACAAAAAAAGTTACAATGCAGTGGAAAGTCTGCATTAGGTCACAGAAATGCAAGGCATGGTATGTATGTGTGTGTGTGATGTCTGATATGAAGTCTTGAAATCAACTGAACTATGCAGAAAGAAAACTTCTAAGTCGTGGTCACTCCTGAATAACAAACATATATCCTGTTCAGAAGGACGAAAGAAAAAAACATAATGTAAACTTGCTCTCTCTCTCTCACACACACACACAATATACAATATATATTTCACAAAACAACCCCTAGGAATGGACTACAAAACAACATATGTTTATAGACGTTTATGTCCTTACAAACGAAGAACGATAGTTAACACTAGGTCCAGAGAACCCAGATAGTTTTGGATACTTGAAATACCGAATTATCATATAAACGCATTCTTAGAGTAGCATGGCCCTATTTCTAACATCACACACAAAAAAACAGTATGCCAAACAAGTGCGTAAGGAGAGGAAGATGATAGAATGGGAAAACGTTGTAACTACAATATGCTGTAATTCATATGCACTTTCAGATTCTCATCAACCTTTGTTATAAATGACCAGCTAAGTGGGATTAGCAGGCAGACCGAAAATCGGGCACCAAAGTTTGTAATATAATTTGCTGAGAACAAACTGGGTGACCTTGCATCGTCTTCCACTCCTTTGCTTTAAGTCTTCCGGTAAGTAGAGTAACATCAAGAAACAGCCAGCAAAATAGAGTGGTACAGAAATAAATCCTTAAGAACTGGTTATAAGAAGAATTGCTCGATTTTTATGATTAAAAGGGCCACTAGCGATGACTTAATCCAATCTGCTCACTTTACAGATGAGGAATCACAAGCCAAAAATGTGACTCGATCTGCCGCAAATCACACAGCCATTTAGTGGTAGAACTGAGGCAAGAACTTAGATCTCTGGACTCCTAGTTCTATGATCTTTCTAACAGTGATGGACATGAAGTCTTGAAATCAACTGAACTATACAGAAAGAAACCTTCTAAGTCTTGGTCACTCTTGAACAGTAAGCATACACCCTGTTCAGAAAGATGAAAGAAAAAAACATAAAGTACTTGATCCCTAAAGGCTTAGATGCACATGACTGCAGGATAACATCTTAACATTGTGTTTGATCCCAGGTGCTTCAAATTTGCCATCTTATACTCAGCCACATTACTAATGTCTTTTGTAGTCACGTGAGCTAGGCGATAAACATCTTACCGTTTCAATATTTCGGAAAGCCACAGCTCAGTCCTGAATGCCAGGCTATAAATCCTTAAGCTATGAGTTTTCAAAACCAGCATGGTTTTAGTGCTGCCACAAGGCTCACACTAATAGAATCTCATCATTCAGTTTTAATTAAAGAGGTGGTTACCAGGAATGCAGAAAGAGAAAGTTTTAGTGTGTTCATCACTTTTAACCTGCTGAGTGGCAACCCAGTCACTTTACAACGAGATTCAGAAACAATAGTGTAATCTGAAACAATCCACACCCGTTGGAATAAGTGGTTGCTTTTAGAGAGAGTGAGGTTCAGGCAGAGGTTATAGATTAGTCTGCTCCCATCAAATACATAGTTTGGATTTTTTTTCATTCATTGGCTTACCCTCTGCTTTTTCATAATATCTTGGTTTCCAGTCTTGCCTCATTCAACAAGAAAAAGAGACGAAAACCCATTCACTTGGTTTCAAGGAGTTTTCCATCATGCCTTCTTGAAGACTGATTGCCTGGCAGTTCCCCTAGAGTAATCGCCTAAGCATTACGTCTTGAGATAGCCCAGCTCCCGCATTAAACTTACTGCAGATGTCTGAAGAGGTCCAAAGACCATACTGAGTCACATCCCTGCCCAAGTGACAGTCTGAAGAAACTTGTCAGAAACGCACCCCCAGAACAAAAGGGATGTGGGAAACTGACCTAGCACGGATTATGACTGGGAATGAGCCTGAGACTTAGGGAATGAATTTCAGCCCAAGCAAAAATAGGAAACATCAGCCTGTAAGACGGCCTATGATCCTTACCGTACACCCGGACCCAGCTCTGTTGCTGGCACACGGACTCCAGAAGGATCCGATCCAACATGCCACCGGCCACGGCTCCACTGACTGGGACAACCGCGTCCAGTTCCTCCGGGGGCAGCGGCGAGTCGGACTCCAACGCCGGGAACATCTCCGGCCAGGACAGCGCCTCCGCGGCTCCTCCGGACGACGGAGAGAGCTCCATGGTGCCCCGGGGCGGGGGGACCGGGGAGGGAACCAGGCGGCGGCTTCGGGGCGGGCGGGCGCGCGGCTCCGCGTCCTGCTTGTGGGAAGGGGAGGAGGAGGAGAGCGCGCCGCGAGGGCAGGGACCCGAGCGGCAGCCAAAGCGGACACCTCTCACCTCCTTCCCGGTCGCCCACTGCCCAAGGCTCGGGCGCTGCAGCCCACCTGCAGCCGGCGGGCGGGACCCAGGCCGGGAGGAGGATCCAGCGTGGCCCCGACCAAGGGTGGATCCGGGCTCAGGTGTGTGTGGGTCCCTCCCGGGAGAGGACGCAGAAGAACCCGGGAGGGGAGGCTCGCCCTCCCACCTCCTCGGAGCCGCCTTCTTCAGCCCCGCTGGCGTCTCTCGCGGTCTGACCAAGCTCTGGCTGGGAATGGAGCGGGGCCGGGCAGGGCTGGGCTTGGGGGCGTCGCCGCCAGGGGCCGCCCCCTCTGACCGGCTCCCGCCGCCGCCGCCTCAGAAGCTCCGAGTGCCAGTTCCCTCAGCCTGAGGAGGGATAGGGGGGCGGTGGCTCCGGGTTCTAGCCCGCCTGTCCTCGGCCTCTACTTCTGGAATGAGCCGGCCCGCCCCCTAACTCTCAGGCCACAGCTCCGGCCGCAGCTCTGGCTCCGGCTCCGCGGCGGATCCCACAAGCCCGGCAGCCGCGGCGGTGGCGGTGGCGGTGGCGGTGGCGGTGGTGGCGGCAGCGGCGGCGGCGGCGGCAGGCGGCATCCCAGGGTGATAGGCTGAAGCAATCGAGCGCCGAGAGCCCGGCCGCGTGTGCACTCGAGTAACGAAGCGGGGGAGGGACTGCGCCAAAGGCAGGAAAAGTCGGACACCGAATTATTCATCCGGCCTGTCCCGCCTACTTTCCAAATACCCTCCCCCGGAGAGCAGGGTATTGAGTGGTCCGGGTCTCTGCAAAGTAAAGACCGTTTGAGAAGGCGGGGAGGTAAAGGGGTGCGGGAAATTTAAACAGAAAAGAAAGGAGCTTCCCTTCCTTCTCATACCTTTCCTATTTATTTGTTTCTTTCTTATTGGACGAAGAGATCGAAGAAGCTGCTTTATCTTACAGTCACCCAAGGGAGAACGCCGCCTTCCTTCCCAGAGTGGAGTGGCAGTGGGTCTGGGATTCTGGGATATGCACAGGGTCTGCACCCTGCGCCCTGTCTGCGCTGAAGCTGGACTTGTCATTGGTTTACAACAGCATGGTGAAGAAGTGTGGTGTAGATGGATGGACGGGCCTCGCAGGCACATGAAATGCTCAAAAGCCCAGTATTAACCAAACATGTTTCTCCGTTTTGTCTTTGATCTTTGTGCAATGTGTTGGCTTTTTTCCTTTAATGATGTCACTTGTATTTTATTTTTGGTTTATTTGTAGACTGTCCCCGTCCTTGGCCGTGGCTTTACTTTTATGTGCCCCAAGGCGAGATTCACCAGTTTAGGTTTAAGAAATTACCGGTAAGTTAACAGTAATTTCAAACTTGAACAATAATAACTTAAACCGTGCCTTGCACATAGTAGATCTCCAACGGTGTTTCTTGTATGTGGCTACCTAATGTGGAACAAGATTTTTCGTCATTACATGTTGCTATTTTTAATACTTTTGGGAGGTTCTTTAGTCCCCCCCCCCCCCCCCACTTTGCACAAAGAGACTGATCTACAAGGGGTCCTGTTAATTTTCTGGTTTTGTGATGTCCTGGCATATTGTTTGGGCTTACTGAGAGTTAACAAGAATGTATTTTGTGAGTTTCTTCGAACTCTTATTTAAAGTAATAGTATTTCAAAGCAAGAAATGTTTTAGAGATAACCTCATTCTGCCTCTTGTTTAACAGGTGAGGAAACTGAGGAAAAACCAGCTTACCTGGCAAATCAACCACAAGTACAGATAGTTCCACAGTGACTCAATGGATATTACTTCAACTTTGTTCCCTCAAGAACCTTTTGTGATTAAGCTTGTTGATCTGTGGCTTGATGGTTTACTGGAATGGTCTTTTTTAATATGTAGGACCCTGCTTGCTTGCTTACTAGACTGGCTGCATAGTCAGTCTTCCATGTGTAAACAATAGTGTGTGCTTTAGTGGATAAGAGATGTTGAAGTCAGGAGATTGCCGGGCTCAGCACTAAGCAGACCTAGAGCATTTTTATTTATACTAAATTAATGCCATGGTAACATAAGTTAGAGAGCAAGTGAATATGGCATCAAATGTACAAAGTTGAGTATCTCTTTACTAGTCAATGTATAAGGAATTTATTTACCCAAGCAATTATCTTAAAAACAGCATTACAAGTGGTATGCGAAACATTTCCAGAATTTATTTCCACATTTGCTCTTTCCGTGGCATCATCCATTCCTGAGCTCAAGAAAAGGCCTCTGCCAACCCCCAGTAATCCTGCTTTTTTAACTTTAAGTTCTGGGATACATGTGCAGAACGTGCAGATTTGTTACATACGTATACATGTGCCATGGTGGTTTGCTGCACCCATCAACCCATCATCTAGGTTTTAAGCCCTGCATTTGTTAGGTATTTGTCCTAATGCTCTTCCTCCCCTTTCCCCCCTTCCCCGACAGGCCTCACAATATGTGGTATTACCCTTCCTGTGTCCATGTGTTCTCATTGTTCAACTCCCACTTATGAGTGAGAACATGCAGAGTTTGGTTTTCTGTCATGTTACTTTGCTGAGAATGATGGCTTCCAGCTTCATCCACGTCCCTGCAAAGGACATGAACTCATTCTTTTTTATGGCTGCATAGTATTCCATGGTGTATATGTGCCACATTTTCTTTATGCAGTCTATCATCAGTGGGCATTTGGGTTGGTTCCAAGTCTTTGCTATTGTAAATAGCACTGCAATAAACAGACGTTTGCATGTGTCTTTATAGTAGAATGATTTATAATCCTTTGGATATGTACCCAGTAATGGGATTGCTGAGTCAAATGGTATTTCTGGTTCTAGATCCTTGAGGAATTGCCACACTGTCTTCCACAATGGTTGAACTAATTTACACTCCCACCAACAGTGTAAAAGCATTCCTATTTCTCCATAGCCTTGGCAGAATCTGTTGTTTCCTGACTTTTTAATAATCACCATTCTTACTGGCATGAGATGGTATCTCATTGTGATTTTGATTTGCATTTCTCTAATGACCAATGATGACGAGCTTTTTTTCATGTTTATTGGCTGCATAAATGTCTTCTTTTGAGAANATGTCCCTGCAAAGGACATGAACTCATCCTTTTTTATGGCTGCATAGTATTCCATGGTGTGTATGTGCCATATTTTCTTTATCCAGTCTCTCATTGCTGGGCATTTGGGTTGGTTCCAAGTCTTTGCTATTGTGAATTGTGCTGCAATAAATATACGTGTGCATGTGTCTTTGTAGTAGAATGATTTATGATCCTTTGGGTATATACCCAATAATGGGATTGCTAGATCAAGTGGTATTTCTGGTTCTACATCCCTGAGGAATTGCCTTACTGTCTTCCACAATGGTTGAACTAATTTACACTCCCACCACCAGTGTAAAAGCATTCCTATTTCTCCACATCCTCTCCAGCATCTGTTGTTTCCTGACTTTTAATAATCACCATTCTAACTGGCATGAGATGGTATCTCATTGTGATTTTGATTTGCATTTCTCTAATGACCAATGATGACGAGCTTTTTTTCATGTTTATTGGCTGCATAAATGTCTTCTTTTGAGAAGTGTCTGTTCATATCCTTCACCCACTTTTTGATGGGTTTTTTTTTTTCTTGTAAATTTAAGTTCCTTGTAGATTCTGGATATTGGCCCTTTGTCAGATGGGTAGATTGCAAAAACTTTCTCCCATTCTGTAGGTTGCCTGTTCACTCTGATGATAGTTTCTTTTGCTGTGCAGAAGCTCTTTGGTTTAATTAGATCCCATTTGTCAATTTTGGCTTTTGTTGCAATTGCTTTTGGTGTTTTAGTCATGAAGTCTTCGCCTATGCCTATGTCCTGAATGGTGTTGCCTAGATTTTCTTCTAGGGTTTTTATGGTTTGGGATTTTACATTTAAGTCTTTAATCCATCATGAATAATCTTACTTTTTAAATCCAAACCCTCCAGATACTGGTCCCTGCTTCACCTCCCTATCCTGACCCCAGACTAGCAGCAGGTTATTATCTAATTGCCTAAGTAGTAGTATGTCTGAAATTTATCTAATGTTCATAACTTAAAAATAGAATACTTTCACAGGCCAGGCACAGTGGCTGACACCTATAATCCTAGTGCTTTTGGAGGCTGAGGCAGGAGGACCACTTGAGCCCCAAGAGTTTGTGACCAGCTGGACAACATAGTGAGACCCTCATCTCTACAAAAAAATAGAAAAAAAATTAGCTGGGCCTGGTGGAAAACACCTGTAGTCTCAGCTACTCAGGAGGCTGAGGCAGGAGAATCACTTGAGGCCAGGAGTTTGAGACTGCAGTGAACCATAATGGCACCACTACACTGCAGCCAGGGCAACAACATGAGACCCTGTCTCAAAAAAAAAGAAAAAGAAAAGAAAGAAAGAAAATCCTTCCACAACCTGAACAATAATTCTGTGAGATAAGTAGAACCAGTATTTTAAAATCACCATTTAGAAAATTTAAAAAAAATTAAGCATAGAATTTTATTAAGCAACCTACCTAAACATGGCTACTTAGGAGATTGAGATTAAAACTCAACTCTCCTAATTTTTAATTTCATTAATGGATCTGGATTCCTGAAGAGGGGTTTTCTTTGGTGTTCTGACATTTGTGGAACCACAAATAATATTTCATGGTTTTGCAAATTATCATTTAAGAAAATATTGAAGAAAATATCCCAAAATACTGAAGAAAGAACAAAACAAAAAAGTTGTAAACCAATTTGCATTGCTGGGAGGCAGTTAATCCTACTTGAATTTACACCAGTGATATCTCCCCGGAGCCAACTCAGATTTTAATGTGAATATAAATCCTTGGCTGATGAAGTCTTTGTTAACACTGTAGTTTGCAAACAGCCCTTTATGTGTGAAGAAAGCTAAAGTCTCACTCCCCTGCCTGCCTTCTCCCCTCCTTTTTCCTCCAGGTTCTATAGCTTTGAACACTAAGCTCCCAGAGGTGATCTACATATTTACTATCATTGGAACTCATAACATCAAGAATCAAACCCAAGTCCCTGGACAAGTGGGAACTCAAAATTGGGTAACTATTGAGGAGAAGAAATAATAGGTTTCCTCTGTCCAAAAAACAAATGTTGGCACAAATCTGAGGTTTCTAAAAGACAGAACAAGACCTTTGGTTCTGAATACACATTGCCAGTAGTAAAGAGAAGTATACATACCAATAGTCAATAATAAGGGGAGATGAGGGTTTGGAATCTTGGCTGTCACAAAACAGGACCAGGTATGAGTCCAGTTTTCTTCTTCATTCACTTTCTTCTTCATTCACTTCATTCACTGCGCGTGCGTGCGCGCGCGCGCGCGCACACACACACACACACACACACACACACACACAAGGTTCCCTCTTCACAAATGCAGTTAACTATTTTCTTTCCTTTTAAGGCAGGGTCTTGCTCTGTCGCCCAGGCTGGAGTGCAGTAGCGTGATCTTGGCTCACTGCAACCTTCACCTCCCAGGCTCAAGTAATTCTCCTACCTCAACCTCCCAAGTAGCTGGGACTACAGGTGTGTGCCACCATGCCTGGCTAATTTTGCATTTTTGGTAGAGATGGGGTTGCCCCATGTTGCCCAGGCTGGTCTCGAACTCCTGGGCTCAAGTGATCCACCTGCCTCGACTTCCCAAAATGCTGGGATTACAGGAGTGAGCCACCGAGCCCGGCCAGCTATTTTCTTAGAGTCATTCCCTTCTAGACTATGTAGGCACCACCTCTAAGCAGCTAATCCCCAAAACAGTAATGCAATTTTTAAACTGTGATTCGCCAGCTCCTCCCTTTCAATATCCCCTCTCCCTTTAGACACAGTGATGCAGCACTCTCCTGATTATATTCTATAACACTGACTACGCCCAGTCTATCATAAGGAAGAATTCAGACATTTCCCAAGATTCTGCCATCTGTCTTCCTCTCACCTCACTCCCTAATTCCCTGCAGATCTACCCACTTCTGTGATTTCAGCTGTCACTTGGATAATGTTGACTTTGAGAAACTCATCTCCAGCCTTATCCACAGTACTAGGGTCCTATCAGGAGTTTGTAAATGTTAAACACCTCAACCAAGATATGCTTCCTGGACTTCCAACTCAATGCGTGGAAAGTGACATCTTCATGATCTCCTTATCCCTTGCCCAAACACCCTTGCCGTCTTGCTTTTCTATGCGAGTAAAACTAATGGCTTCTGCCTCAAACTTGCTTATACATGGAGTTACCTTTGAGTCCTCTCCTCCATCCTAGCTTGCATAAATCCAACCCGTGCTTTGCATTCGTATTGACCTAGTTAGCTTTCACCAGGATTACTGCATTAGCTTGTTAGCTGTCCTCCCTCCCCTGCCACCTTTCCATTTCCAATACTTTCTACTTTCTGTTGTAGGTGAATTATTCTACAGCACAGTTCAGACCAAATCACATCCAAGCTAAAAGAAAAACAGCTCCTGGGCCGGGCGCGGTGGCTCAAGCCTGTAATCCCAGCACTTTGGGAGGCCGAGACGGGCGGATCACGAGGTCAGGAGATCAAGACCATCCTGGCTAACATGGTGAAACCCCGTCTCTACTAAAATACAAAAAACTAGCCGGGCGACCTGGCGGGCGCCTGTAGTCCCAGCTACTCGGGAGGCTGAGGCAGGAGAATGGTGTGAACCTGGGAGGCGGAGCTTGCAGTGAGCTGAGATCCGGCCACTGCACTCCAGCCCAGGCGACAGAGCAAGACTCCGTCTCAAAAAAAAAAAAAAAGAAAAGAAAAACAGCTCCTTATTGCCTACTAAGTAAAATATATGCTTCAGAGCTTAAAAGGGCCTTCCAAATGTAGTCCCAAACCACTGTTGCTGCCTCGCTTATTGCATGTGCTCAGCAAACCCAATAGGCTCTCTGTTCTACAAATACATCCAACACTTTCCTTGCCCCTTGCCTCTGCTTAATTGTTTCTTCCACCTGGAATGGGAGTTTCAAGGGTCCCCATCAAATACCACTGTCCTCCTCCATCAAGTCATTCCCTATTCTCCAAGCTGGCAATTAGCCTCCTCTGAGTTCTTGTAGCATTTGTTTCTGTCTTCTGGAACCAATCATAGTATATATTATGGAATAGTCTTCTGTATAACTCTTTTTTGAATTTTTTTTTTTGAATTTTTTTTTTTTTTTTTTTTTTTTTTTTTTTTTTTTTTTTTTGAGATGAAGTCTCGCTGTCTCGCCCAGGCTGAAGTGCAGTGGTGCGATCTCGGCTCACTACAAGCTCTGCCTCCCAGGTTCACGCCATTCTCCTGCCTCAGCCTCCTGAGTAGCTGGGACTACAGGCGCCCGCCACTGCGCCCAGCTAATTTTTTGTATTTTTTATTTTTTTGTATTTTTAGTAGAGACGGGGTTTCACTATGTTAGCCAGGATGATCTCGATCTCCTGACCTCGTGATCCGCCCTCCTCGGCCTCCCAAAGTGCTGGGATTACAGGAGTGAGCCACCGTGCCCGGCCTATATAACTCTTACTATCTGCTATTAGGTTATAGGCACCTTGAGGACAGAAACCTTGTTTCTCCCCCACAATGTCTTTCATAAATTAACCCCTCAATGAAACCAGAAGCCAAGAAACAAGAAATTATACTAAGGGTTTTTTCATAGATGTTTGGGGCTGCAAAAGATACCAAAATACCCGTTTAATAAGTCCAATCACGCAACTCTCATTTTCTCTCCTGCCCCTCCCCATTTTAAAAAGAAACATTCCTAGGCCCAGGAAAATGACATGATTGTGCTCACGAAACTAATGACAGAGGAAGGATTAGAATTCAGATCTCCTGAATCTCAATTCATTAGCCCCATCAAAAGATTCATTCCTTTCCATCCTTTTCTGTCCTTTAAATGGATATTTTTCTTGTTAATAAAGGTTTTCTCAGCAAAGTAATTTTATTCTTTTACATATTATTTAAGCTTAAAGCATTTGTGCCATATTCCTGGCCCCACATATAATTTTAGCAAAATTATACTTATTTTTTTTTAACCAAAGGACCAAACAGAGACATCAGAGAAACATCTGGTCTGATTCATCAGGGTAGCAGCAACATTGCTATTTATACACGAGCGCAGCCCTATCTTTGTAGCTCTCAGCTGTTCCTCATTGCTCAGTATGTTCCCCTTTTCAACCTTGTCTGCCCCTCATCACGATAGCATCCTGCATCCTGAGTCTTAAGCAGAATCTAATGCAATCATAGAAACTATATTTCCTACTCCCTAGAAGGGGTCTGTCTTGAAAAGGAAATATTTTTCTACTTTCTCAGTCTCTTTATTGAGGCGTATAGGACAACAAGCCTCAAGTGGTTGGGTGGCTGCCATTCATTCCACAGCATTCTGGGTAGAAAGAAATTGGATAGAAACCAAAGCTGTGGCATAAGTCAAGTTTGGAAGCAGGTCAGGTAGAAAGGAAGTGAGTATTCTAAATGGGGAAACTGAGGTTAATGAGGAAAATTTAAGGAGCACTGATTCTCCTCGTAGCAATTAGAAACTCCATGATCTTAGGGAGTCATCAGGACCAAAGAAAGACTTAGGAATCTTCTTGGGTTTTGTGAGCACCCTTTTATATCTGGCCCATGTCCTCTAAGAGAAGGCCACTGTTTGTACTAACCAATGACAATATTGTTTGGAAAAGCAGTGGAACAGTCCAGAGACAAACAGACATCTACCAATCACTTCTGGGAAAAACTCCTCCAAAATCATGACCTCACTTCAGCATTCAATTACAGGCATGCAAAAAAAGTAAAAATACTCAGATGGAATCACAATGGCCCCTGACATCAGGGCCTAATTAAAACCTTAGAGGTCCTAAGCACTGAAAATAATAAGGTGACTCAACCCACCTAAAAAATTTTTTTACAAAGTGTTAGGAAGAGCAACAAAGTTCTGTTTTATTTTTTCAGTGATAACCATTACAGAATTTACTTCAGAAGTGGCAGATACCAAACTCTTAAAAGTTTTCTATGTATCTTAGTGTATTCCTACTTTTCCAGTGCCCTAAACACCATATCTGTTGAGTAATCCAGCTCTTCTTGGAATATCCCAAGCCAACCATCTGTTAATAAACACTATCTATGAAGAGTGTAATCTTTAGCAAATTAATGTATGTGTTTTTCTATTAACTATAGAGACACCAAGTTAGGTAACCCTAGCCAAAGAAAATGATCACTTCCTTAGCTTTGTTATTCTAATGAGTCCTCAAAATGTGATTAAAATCAGAACCAAATGATTCTAAAGAAGAGATTTAAAAAAATTATTCCACTGTCCTCCTATTACTCTGAAAGAAATACTATTTTAATTGGTCAATATGTGGAGGCTACACAACCATTTTCATTTTTCTCTCTTATCTTAAAGATGTCAAGACATTGGTTATAATAGCTAGAGCCTATTTAAGACTTGTGAATAAAGACAAAAATATCCAAAATATATCTTTTGTAAGCTGTCATCTAAATATGGATGAAGAATCTCTTCCCAGTGTTGATCATGGTTAATCAATAGTATTGAGAAATAAGAAACCTGGAAGATTTTGTTTGTTTGGTCATTTCCATTAGTTTATAACAGGAAATTATTAGCAGGATAACCAGGGAGGAGCTGGAAGGTTAGAAGCAAGTAGTCAGAAAGTGGGATATCAGAATCTGAAATTGCTAAGGTGTAATGTCTGAGTGATTACAAGATACAAAATGTGGTCCTGAGAGGTGGATGACTAGAGTAGATTGGAGGAGAAGGTCAGAAGGGTTAAGAAGGTACGAAAACTAGAAAGCTAAGTTAGTGGAACAGTTGCTAACACCAACTCCTAGGATAGTACTAGGAGGTAAGATAAAGATAAAAACTATTAAGGAGTTAAGTCCCCAAATTTTTGGAGAATGAAGGGAACCAACCAGGAGGGTGGTTAGTGACAAAAAAGAAGAGAGGGTAGAGGGAACCCTTAAGAAAAGAATGAGCATTTACATGAGATTTAAAGAGTGGTGGTCTGGAAGTAGCAATGGACTGTCAGCCAAATGCTAACCCCTGCATCCCAACTCCCTCTACAGCACAACAGAACAAAGTGTGTGGGAGAATGAACAGCCTCAACTAGAGGATGTTGCAAGGTAAATCCTAGCCTTGAAGTGGGTCCCTCAATTCAAGACAAGTGAAGAGTACACTTCCAAGAAAAAATATTCGGAATGTAGAATATCTTATTTATAATGGGATAATCATTCCAGATGGCTCAGTGCAAAGGATAATTAAGGAGTTTGTAGTGATAGCCACAAGAGGTGAGAAAGAGGGGTTTCGTAGTGATAGGCAGATGTGAGAAAGTACTGAACCATTCATTAAGGGGATGAAGGCAATAGAGAGCACAGATGACTAGAAACATTGCCCATTCAATCAATGACTGGGGATTAGAGGAATGAGGGAGAGATGGGCTTCAAATATTATAGTTTGGCTCATGGTGAAGCCTGTCACAAAGTTTTTGGAAAGGCCACAAGGACCTTGTTCTAATCCAGGCTATCTGTGTCTGGAGGTGAAACAATGAGCCTAGTGAGGACAGGGCTCTCTCAAGGTTTGTGGCTCAACAGAGGGGTTGTTTTTTCCATTTCATGAGAACTCTACTCTGTAAATACCTTCATTTTATTCCAGTCGATCAGCCTTCCCTAGACCCTCTTAGTTCCATGCTCTGCCTGAGACTAATGATTGATCATCTAAAATACACTAGTCCTGGGTCAGGAGTGGTGGTTCACGCCTGTAATCCCAGGACTTTGGGAGACTGAGGCCATTGGATCACTTGAGTTCAGGAGTTCAAGACCAGCCTGGCCAACATGGTGAAACCCCATCTCTACTGAAAATACAAAAATTAGCCAGGCGTGGTGGCACATGCCTTTATAATCCCAGCTATAGCTATTTGGGAGACTGAGGCATGAGAACCGCTTGAGCCTGGGAGGTGGAGGTTGCAGTGAGCTAAGATTGCACCAAGACATTCCGGCCTGGGTGACAGAGCAAGACCTTGTCTCAAAATAAAATAAAATTGAATAAAATTTTTAAAAAATAAAATACACTAGTACCTCTGTTCCCTCGCACCCTGCCCACTGCATCAACTCTGTATCAGTCTCACAGTCTGTTTTTCCTGCCCCTCCTTTGTTTTAGTCTGTTCTCACACTGCTATAAAGATACTACCTGAGACTGGGTAATTTATAAAGAGAAGAGGTTTAATTGACTTACAGTACCGCATGGCTAGGGAGGCCTCCGGAAGTGTACAATCATGGCGAAAGGTGAAGGGGAAGCAAGGCACATCTTACATGATGATAGAAGAGGGAGAGAGAGAGAGTGCAGAGAAAACTACCACTTTTAAACCATCAGATCCTGTGGGAACTCCCTCACTATCACAAGAACAGCACGGGGGAAACCGCCACAGTGATTCAGTCACCTCCTACCATGTCTACCATGTCCCTTCCTCAACAAGTGGGGATTACAATTTGAGTTTAGATTTGGGTGGGCACACAGAGCCAAACCATATCATCCTTCTCAAACAGTTGAGGCCTGGAGAAAATCACATAACCTGGAGTCTTCTGCTGCTACAGATTCAAGCTCAACTGGGCCCTCAAAGATTCCACCAACCCCTTAATTTGTCTTTGATCAGTTCCCTCTCCCATTCTGCTCAGTGAATAGACCTAACCTTTGTCTTCCCTCCTCAAGGCCTTGTCAACTCCCAACTCTCATTCTCAACAAATGTTTCCACCTCCTATTTCAAGGAGAAAAATCGGGGCACTAAGTAAGATCTCCTTCAACATCTCCATCCCTCCAGTCTTTTCTTTCAGGCCCAGGGGATGAGAGGTCCCTCCTCTTTTTCAAAGGCCAGACACTCCCACCTCTTTTAGGGCTTAAGCAATTATTTTCTCTTTTTTCCTTCAGCCACACCCTCAACACTGACTCCTTTCAATTCATGTGTTCATCTCTCCCATCTAATCAAAAAGTTGGCCGGGCACGGTGACTCAAGCCTGTAATCCCAGCACTTTGGGAGGCCAAGGTGGGTGGATCACTTGAGGTCAGGAGTTCAAGACCAGCCTGGCCAACATAGTGAAACCCCATCTCTACCAAAAATACAAAAATGGCTGGGCATGATGATGGGCACCTCTAATCCCAGCTACTCAGGAAGGCTGAGGCAGGAGAATCACTTGAACCTGGGAGGTGGTGGTTGCAGTAAGCCGAGATCATGCCACTGCACTCCAGCCTGGGTGACAGAGCGAAACTCTCAAGAAAAACAAAACAAAATGCTACTGACTGATGAAGTGCACTGATGTCTACAACTCTTTCTTTGAAATGCATCTAAAAAAATAGGCTGGATCGATTGATGGATGGATAGATGTAGAATAAACCAAATAAAGCAAAGTGCTCTTTTGGAATCTAGGGGGTGGGTAAATGAGTGTTCACTGTACAATTCTTTCAACTTTTCTGTGTATTTAAAAATTGTCATAGCTGGGCATGCTGGCTCACACCTGTAATCCCATCTACTTGGAAGGCTGGGGCAGTAGGATAGCTTGAGCCCAGAAGTTCAAGGCTGCAGTGAGCTATGACTGTGCCACTGCACTCCAGTGTTGGCAATAGAGCAAAATCCTCTTTTGGTTTTTTTTTTTTTTTTTTTTTTT
>NW_016810242.1:2627516-2641773 GCF_001698545.2 Rhinopithecus bieti | reverse complement strand
GCCCATCTCGGCCTCCCAAAGTGCTGGGATTACAGGCTTGAGCCACCGCGCCCCGCTGCAAAATCCTCTTTTAAAAAATTATCATAATAAGAGTATTGGGATACACAACATTTTTGTGGAGGTGTGGCTTCCAATCCAGCATCTTCCTGAAGCCATCATCCAATCTTTCTTCCTTTCTCTACCTGAACTTTTCTAAAGGGTAGATAATACTCACTATCTTCACTACTTCCTTACCTCCTAGTCGCTGGTTTTCTTCAGATCTTTTAAAAAAGTGATAAAATTGTTTTGTGTCTTTATAAAATTTATATATATATATATATATCTCCTAGACTTTACCTTTTGCACTCAGTATTGTTTCATGATTTATCTGTGTTGATACTTGTGATTCTATTCCATTCATTTTAACTGCTGTATAGTTGCATATCATATAGTCGACCCATTAGTTTACATATTCCACAGAAATGATTGCTTCCAACTTTTTTATTGCAAACAATAAAGTAGTGATCATCCTTAAGGAACTTCTCCTTATGTATGTGTGCATTTCTCTAGATATATGTTCAGAAATTGAATTGCTATGTGTAGGGAATACACATATTCAACTCTACAAATAATTGGAAAATTGCTTTTCATGGTGGTTGTACCAATTTACTTTCCCATCAGAAGATATAAAAGTTTCTTCACATTCTTGCCAAGATTTAGCATTATCAGATTTTTAGATTTTGCCATTCTTATGTGTATGAAAAGCAATCCAATGTTAATTCTGAATTTTCCTCTTTAGAAGAGAGGTTAAACATCTTTTAATATGCTGTTGACAATTTGGATTTTACTTCTCTGAATTGCCTATTCACATTCTTTTTATTTATTTTTAATTTTTTTGAGACTGAGTCTCGCTCTGTTGCCTATGCTGGAGTACAGTGGCTCAATCACACAACCTTAAACTCCTGGGCTCAAGTGATCCTCCCACCTCAACCTCCCAAGTAGCTGGGACTACAGGTGTGCAGCACCACACCTGGCTATTTTTAATTTTTTGTACAGATGGAGTCTCACTATGTTGACTTGGCTGGTCTCAGACTTCTGGCCTCAAGTAATCCTCCTGCCTTGGCCTCTCAAAGTGCTGGGATTATAGGCATGAGCCACTGTGCCTGGCCAATTCACATTCTTTGATAATTTTTTTTCCATTGCATTTTTGCCTTTTCCTTAATGGTTTTCCCCATATATATGCCTTATTCTAGTCTTTTGTCAGTTTTTTGAATTGTAAACATTTTCTCTTGGTCTTTTAACATAGTTTATGGTATTTTTTCTCATATAGGAATTTATTTTAGGCTGGGTGCAGTGGTTCGTGCCTGTAATCCCAGCACTGTGAAAGGCCAAGGCAGGTGGGCGGATCGCTTTGAGCCCGGGAGTTCAAGACCAGCCTGGGTAACATGGCAAAACCCTGTTTCTATTAAAATTGCAAAAAAATTAGCCTGGTGTGGTGGCATGTGCTTGTAGTCCCAGCTACTAGGGAAGCTGAGGTGGGAGGATGGCTTCAGCCTGGAAAGTGGAGGTTGCAGTGAACCAAGATTGCACCACTGCACTTCAGCCTAGGCAACAGAGTGAAGAGTGAGACCCTGTCTCACAAGAAGGAAGGAAGGAAAGGAGGAAGGGAAGAAAGGGAGGGAGGGAAGGAAATTTTAATTTATCATCTTTTTGTTCATTTATGATGTAAGTTTTTCATGCCTTAAAATCACCTTCCCTACTCCAAAGTTATAAATGTATTCTCCTCTACTATATTCCAAAAGCTTTATTATTCTGCCTTTCACATTGAAAAGTTTAATCCACCTGATATGTATTTATGCATACAGTGAGAAATAAAGATCTAATTTTTCTCTATATGGGTAACTAATTGACCTAGCACCACCTATTGAATAGTCCAGCTATTTCCTGCTGCTTTGTATGTTCTATCACATACCAAGCTGTCCTATGCGTTGCTCTCTGTTCCATTGAACTTTATATTGATTTACGCTCTAATACCATACCGTCTTAATTCCTCCTCAGTCTTATTTTCCTTTTTCAAATTCGTTTTGCCTATTTTTGGCCCTGAACTCTTTGATGGGCATTTTATAATCAAATGTCAAATTCCACAAAGCACTCATTGAGATTCTGATTGTAAAATGTTAACTTTATACATTAATTAGGGAGCATCGCCTGGTTATAATATTGAGTTTCCCTTCAAGAACATGATTTATTGCTTCTATTTGGTATTCATTGATAAAGTCTCATAATTTTTTTCCATATAAGTCTTAGACATATTTTGTTAAATCTATTTCTGGGTACATTATGTCTTTTGTTGGGACTACAATTTAGATATTATATTTTCTAATTGGTTATTGCTGACATAGAAAAGCACTATGTTTTATTTTATTCTTTTTTTTTTTTTTTTTGAGACGGATTCTCGCTGTCCACCCAGCGGAGTCAGGGCCGGATCCAGCTCACTGTAAAACTCCGCCTCCCGGGTTTAGCCATCCCCGCCTCAGTCCCCAATAGCTGATACAGCGCCGCCACCCTCGCCCCTATTTTTATATTTTTTGTAGAACGGGTTTCACCGGTTCGCCAGGAGTCTCGGCTCCTGACCTCGTACCGCCCGTACGGGCCTCCCAAAGTGCTGGGATTACAGGCTTGAGCCACCGCGCCCGGCCGAGACAGAATCTTTCTGCGATGCCCAAGCTGGAGTGCAATGGTGTGATCTCAGCTCACTGCAACCTCTGCCTCCCAGGTTCAAGTGATTCTCCTGCTCCAGCCTCCCGAGTAGCTGGGACTACATGCGTGCACCACCACGCCCAGCTGATTTTTGTGCTTTTAGTAGAAATGGGGTTTCACCATATTGGCCAGGCTGGTCTCAAACTCCTGACCTCAAGTGATCCACCCACCTTGGCCTTCGAAAGTGCTGGGATTACAGGCGTGAGCCACCGTGCCAGGCCAGAAAACACTATTGACTCTTGAACATTGACTTTGTGTCCATCAGTCCTGAATAAGTCTCTTATAAGTATTGATAGGCTGGGCACAGTGGAGCACACCTGTAATTCCAGTACTTTGGTGGGAGGCCAAGGTGGGCGGATCACAAGATCAAGAAATAGAGACCTTCCTGGCCAACATGGTGAAGCCCCATCTCTACTAAAAATACAAAAATTAGCTGAGTGTGGTAGTGTGTCCGAGGCTACTCAGAAGGCTGAGGCAAGAGAATTGCTTGAACCTGGGAGGTTGCAGGAGCCGAGATTGCACCACTGTACTCCAGCCTGGTGTCAAAGTGAGACTCTGTCCCAAAAAAAAAAAAAAAAAGTGTTGATAAAATGTCAAAAGATTGTCTTGAATATCCTCTGTAGATAATTATGTTATTTGCATATATTATTATTTTATTTATTTCTTTTCAATTCCTATGCTTTTATTTCTTATCTTACTGCATTGTTTAGGACCCCCAGAACAATGTGTAATGGATATAATATCATGTCTTGTTCTTGACTTTGAAGAAAATGTTTCCATCTTTTTCACCATTAAGTACAATATTTGCTGTAGGTTTTTGATATTTAGGATGATCTGATCTATTTCTGGTTTTTTAAGAAGAATATTTTAAAATAAATGAGGGCCGGGCATGGTGGCTCACACCTGTAATGCCAGCACTTTGGGAGGCCGAGGCGGGTGGATCATGAGGTCAGGGGATCAAGACCAGCCTGGCCAACAGGTGAAACCCTGTCTCTACTAAAAATACAAAAATTAGCCAGGTGTGGTGGTGTGCACCTGTAATCCCAGCTACCCGGGAGGATGAGGCTGGAGAATCGCTTGAAGCTGGGAGGTGGAGGTTGAAGTGAGCCAAGATCGTGCTACTGCACTCCAGCCTGGCGACAGAGTGAGACTCCATCTCAAAAAAAGAGAATGTTTTCCTATAGTCATTTAAGTTCCTCCATTAATTGGATATGATAGTGAATTATACTAATAGATTTCAAAAAATAAAGTATCATTCACTTCTGGGATTAACCCCCCTTGATTATACTGTATTTTCAATGAACTGCAAATATTATGTTTAGTTTTTGTATATCTGTATTTATATGTGAGACAAGTCAGTAACTTTCTGTTCTGGTCCTGCTCTTGTTTGGTTTGAATATCCTCTTTGGATATTCAAGGGAGTTGCCTCCCTACTCATTCTTCAGCTCCTTACAACTCTATGACAACAGCTCTCAAAATGACATCTAAGTGAGTAAATTGACATCTAAGTGAATAAATTTATTTTCCTCTAAGCCCTATATTACAACACCTGTTGTAATCATTTGACACAATTGATCACTTCCTTCTTAAAATGCATTCTTTATTTTAATACACCACTCTCCTTTTTTTATACATTTCTGATCATTCCTTCTCTACCTTCCTTGTGGGCTCATCTTCTCCCTGGACTCTCCCTTGTCTGTCACTCTACAGTTGTTCTTTAAGTGATCCGAGGCATCTTCAATGTTTCAACTACCACCTGTACAGAGATGAATTCTGGTGCTGTACTTTCAGACCTCTCCCCTCAGTTCTAGTATTTTCTAGCTCATTCTGGCTGTCCCAAAGGCACCCAGAACTTCACGTTTAAAATGAAATTTATCATCTTCTCCATTAAAAAAGTTTTACCTCCTGTTGACACAATCTTAGCTCATGACCCCATTATCCATACTTGTCATCTGAGAGAGAGTCGTTTGGTAGTGTCTCTCCTTCATCTCTGAAATCTAATCGGTTACCATGCCCTGAGAGTTTAACTTCCTGAACATTGCTTGACCTGTTCCCACTTCTCCATCTTCACCATCCACACCTCAGAAAGGCCTCTCTTCATCTTTTACCTGGTCTAGAACAACAATTTGCTAACAAATTTCCTTTGTTTTGTCTACCTTAAATACAGATATAACCACAGGTGCAACTACAACCCCTTTCTAACTGTTCTCTCTCTAAACACTGAAGTAATTTAATTAAAACTGTACTCTTGCCCTGCCACTTTTCTGCCTCAAAACCTGTTAGCCTTTCCACATCACAGACAAGATGGTCTACACTTTTTAGAGATAACACTCAGAGTCACCACATCTACCTTTTATCCCTTTCTGTAGCACATTTGTAACTGTTTCCAGCAAATCAAAACTTGTAGTTTCCTATGTAGTCTTTGCACTTTTCCCCTTCTATGTCTTAGCCTATGCTGTTCCTTCTTGAAGCCACATCTGCTTCTATTTCCCTCTCCTACACCTAACCTTAATCCAGTTTCCTTCCCATCAAGAATCTGTCTTGACTAATTCTTCATATCCTTAAACATCCAACTCAGCTGTCAGCTTATTAAAAAGGCCATCCCTGGGTGGGCACAGTGGCTCACATCTGTAATCCCAGTGTTTTGCGAGGAATGAAACAGGAGGATTGCTTGAGCCCAAGAGTTCAGGGTTACAGTGAGCTATGATTGCACCACTTTATTTCAGCCTGGACTTCAGCCTGGGCAATAGAGCGAGACCCTGTCTCAAGAAAAAACAAAAACAAAAACAAAAAAAAGTCACTCCTAACTCTGATCTCTTCCAAAGGCTTCACTAAGTGCCCCTCTCTTCAGTGATCCCATAAAAGCCATGATTCTTTTTATATTTTGCACTTCCTACATTGTATTCCTACATTGTATCATAAGTATTTGCTTTTGTACCCCCACTGAACTGTGAACTCATGGAGAGGAACAACTGGGTTTTTTCAGTCAAAGTTCTAGAACCTAGCAGAGTATTTGTTGAATTCAATGAATAAGTGATTTAGCTGAATTAGATATGCTCTTTGCAGAAAACTTTTGGTTTTTCTATTATTATTTAAATTTTAGTTTTCACTAGCCTGCTTATACTACATAGATTTGATAAATTTAATTTTTTTTGTTCTGGCTAACCAACTCTAAAAATAATAAAAAACAGTGAGCTATCACTGTGGCCAGTATGGTCTACGTTGGAGTATGGAACCACAGGGGAAAACAGAAACAAATAAAGCAGGATAGAATGATCAAAGGAGAGGATCAAAATCAAAACACACACCACCTATTGTTTTAGTCATTTGGGGCTGGTATGACAAAGCACCACAGACTGGATGGCTTATACACAAATGAGAAATTTATTTCTCACAGTTTGGAAGGCTGGAAATCCTATATCAGCATGCTGGCAAGGTTGCATTCTGGTGAGGGTCCTCTTTTGGATTGCAGACTAGTGTCTTCTCATTGAATCCTCACATGGCAGAAAGAGGGCAAGGAAGCTTCTGGGGTTTTTTATAGGGGCACTAATTCCACTCATTAGGGCACCACCCTCATGACCTAATTAACTCCCAAAGACACTACCATCTAATACCATCGCATTGGGGGATGACATACGAATTTGTCAGGGAGAGGACACAGACATTGTCTGTTGCACCTATCATCTCTAACGAGAGTTTTCACTGATACTATGGTGAGGAGTGATTAATATTTGTCAGCAGAATCCTATTGTCAGTGACTCTTAGATTATTTGTGAAGTCAAATACCACCTTGCAGTTTAATAAACTCACCTGGAAACCTCATCCCAGGTCTTACGGGAAGTCGATGCTCTCCCAAACTCCCTGAGATTTTTCTGGGCTTCCCATTCTCTTGGTACCTCTGGGTTTGATTTCTGGCTTCTGCTGAATTACCATTCTTCACTCTGCAGTATCTTGCAGCTGTTCCTTTATCTTCTTTTGGCGCTGACCCAAGAATGGGTTACAGCTCCTCCTCTTTGATTTCCCATCCCAAATTCATGAGAGGCAGCTGTGTGTGGTAGACTGTTCCTGGCAATTCAAAGATAATGTTTGCCATATAGGGAGGCTACATGGCAAATATGCAATACTCTTTAGCAGCCAATTTAAAACTGAAAACTTGATTTCCTTGTTCTATTTCCACCAACCCAAATGTAAGCTTCCTGACATTTTGCTCAGCCTCCTCTCCCACTCTGCCTCCTGCCTTACCACTTCTCTCTTCTTCCCATACCTCCCAATAATTGCTTATGCAGAATGATTTTGTGATTTTTTTCTGCTCTTGGCTCTGCAGAATATGATTTTGTGATCTTTCTATTGTTTTTTTTTCCCCAACCCATACAGAGCCTCACCTACCACCCCTTAGGCATCTCTCAAGATATTATTCTAAGTAAAGACGATTACTTACCTGAAAAGAACTCATGTACCAGTTTGCAAAATAATAATTTCTATTTCCCACTACATTTCTCTTTAGAGTGTGTATATATTTATGCTTCAGCTAACTATTTAATACATTCAACATTGATCATTTTAACCCATGTGATTATTTCTTCTCATCTAAATATTTTGTTTTGTCATAAGATCTTAACACTTTAAGTCCAGGCACAGTGGCATATACTTGTAATCTTAGCACTTTGGGAAGCCAAAGTGGGAGAATTGCTTAAACCCAGGAGTTTGAAACTAGCCTGTGCAACATGTTGAGACTTCTGTCTCTACAAAAATAAAAATCAGCTGGGCATGGTGGCACATACCTGTAGTCCTAGCTACTTGGGAGGCTGAGGCAGGAGAATCGCTTGAGCCCAGGAGGTTGAGGCTGCAGTAAGCTATGATAGCACTGCTGCACTGCAGCCTGGGTGACAGAGCGAGACTCCATCTCTAAACAAAACAAACCAAAACAAAACACTTTTAGTTATAGCTAATGATTGATGCCCAAATGAGGTGATGCTAAGCAACATGGATTGTCACCCGAGTGTTCAGGTTGGGACAATCAAACAAAATAGTAGCCTGAAAATACAGGTTAGAAAGGGTTTATCACATCAACCCTTTCAGGAAAGATTTTGCATCCTAATTGGGTACCTGAAGAGGCATCAGGTCAGGGCATGATCATGTATTATGGGTTTTTCCAGGCTTGTGATTGAACATGCAATGGTAGTCAGTGAACATGTGACTCTGAGCTGCCTCAGTGCTGACATAAATGTGTTGGCTGATTGTTAGTAGATAATTCCAAAAGGTCTCTGTGATGAGAACAAAGTGTAAAGACATGATTATAAAATTAGTATGGAAGTTTCACAATTTTCATGGTGAAAGCAGGATTGTCTTTGTTAAATTGTGTCGAATTCTTTTTTGCAGAAGACATTGATCATTAGGAGTAAGGAGTGAGTACCTCTTTATCATCCTTGTGGGGTCCCTGTGGGTAAATCTAGCTCCCAATTGAAAGTAGAAGCACTGGTGATGGAAAGAAACACAACTTTTCATTTTTACGTTACTATAAACAGTAATGACATTCTAGAAACCATTCCTGTCATTTCAAGTCCTGTGCCAATGTAGGATACAGCCATTTTGATAAAGGCTGTTTTATCATAGTCAAGTTTGCTGACACACAGCTTTGGCACAGTCATTTTGATGCCAAGAACATCTTGATATGGCTCCTTGATGTGGTTGTTTTGATATGGCAACATTTTGACTCTGCTTAAAAACAAATGAATAAACTTTCGCTTAGAAAAAAGTGTGTTTAAGTAATGCGCCTGAGAAATATCTTTATCCATTCCCTGAGCCCCTCTCACCCTTCAGCCCCCACCAATAGAAGTCAGACTGCAGAGGTAAACAGTAGGACCTTTGAAAGGAAAAAAAAATCACTGTAGGGGAGGGAAGAGACTGGAACAGGGGACCTGACCCAGAAACACAACCTGAAGGAAAAGAAAGATGGTTCTGGTAAAGCCTAACTGTTTTCAAACCCATCCTGACGCAGCTCCTTGAAGAAGTCATCCAACACATTCATACAACACCGAAAGAGGATCAAGGGGCTCTGCTGTAAGACAAACCCCACTCCCATTCAAGAGCTCACAGGAGCCGTGCAGGACCAGGCATTTCTCTGACAAGACATTTACCATTGAATGAAGAACAGCACCACTGAGCAGAAAGATTTAAAAAGCCACAGCGCTGCACACCCAAACAGTAGGCAGCAACCACAGGCTGCCAAGTGACAGTTGGCGGGGGGTGCATGGAGAAATCAGATGATTGAGTTTGGGGTTGATCTAGGGTTGACATTTTGTCATTCAGGTGTAACTAGACACTAGGGTGAGGGAAGCAAAATGCCTCAGGCCTGTTGTCCCACTCACACCATTAGGGATCTAAAGTGTCCTATCTTGTTGCCTCTAGTAGTTGAAAAGAGAATATAAATTGCCTTCCTCTAAAGTAAATCCTTTTCCTCTCTAATAATTCTCTCTTTAAGCAACAATAGAACTGAAACGTTTACTCTGGGAAGCCAATTAAATCATTAATATGATTAATGGTATAATTTATCCAGTACCAGGTATTCATATCACTTAAGCTCATGAAATAAAATATTAAATATTTTCAAAAGATGAATCTATTTCTGTCATCATTATCTTTTTAAATATTTGAAATGTCATTTAATTGAATTTTAAAATGTTCATGGAGAGTATTGAATGATATGTAATAGGAAAATCTATATGGTGCATGTGATTTGTTTCGTGGAAATATTAATTTCTCCTATCTCCAGTGCCATTTACTTCATCTTCCACTGCAAGGATTTTCTGTTTTCTTTTCATTTCAGTCTGTTCTAAATACTCTGATTTTAATTTAGGTCAGCAAGTACATATTGAATACTACTATTACCACTTTGCTAGGTACTATAGAGAAAAAATATATATAAATATGAATCAGAAATATTCCCTGCCTTCAGGGAATATATTGAGGGAGATAGGTTTGACTTTTCGCAAAATACAAAATAAATAAAGATATCATCGGGCACTTTTCTTATGCATTTAAATATCATCTGATACATTTCAGGTGTGGTAAGCTAGCACAATCAAAATTATTGGGACCACAATGACTGGAGCAATTAAACCCCGTCTGAAGGAGGAAAAGGAAAATGACATTTAACTCTATGAGCCTACTCTGTCATAAGCACTGTGCTAAATATTTTATGTAAATTATCTCATTTAGTCCTCCCAACAACCCAGTTTTACAAAGGATGAAAAAATAGCTCAGTAACATTAGGTAACTTTCCTAAGTCACACAGCTTGTTTGGTATGAAGGCCAAATTCAAACCTAGCAGAAGTCATACTCTTTTCAGTCACCTCAAGGAAGGTAGTGGTATGGGTTACAGTTGAGTTAAGAGGACAACTGGTAGCTTCTGATTTAGACCGGACTGTAATGTCTGAAAGAAAGACTTTGGGTTAATAAAACTTTATGAAAAGGAGTAAAACAAATAGTAATCATAATCAATCTAGATCCACCACTGGGCAATTGGTGGGCACGTGATCACGGGGATCAAAATGACAATTTGTATGCATGAATAAAGTGTCCAAGTTGTTGATGAAAGTAACAAAAGAGAGTAATGAAAACATAATGTTTACGTTTCAAAATGACTGTACCCATCCTTTAGCTTCTTGAATCTATAATGGAAGGTTACCTTTTGTTCCAATGAGAAAAATGAATAATAATAATAACATCTATTGAACACTTACCAATGCTAGGCTTCATGCTAAATACATGTGCCCTACATACATGTAGAATAGAGATTGAGATTTACAACAAGGTTCAGCAGGTTTAAATCTTGTTTTCACTGCATGTTAGTTATTACCCGCTACAAGTTACTCAACCTCTCTGGGCCTCAATTCCTTCATCTAAAAAGTGAGGATGTGATAAATAAACACCTGGTAAAAGTTAGCGATTACGCAGGTGGGATATGTTTAACTACTGCACCAGTTGGAAAGGGAGTTTTCTTAGTACACTGGCCCATCAATAAGTCCAGGCTTTCTTCTTTGGGGCTCTCTGCAAGTTAGGGGTCATGCACATAGGGTAAACAGGACCAAGCAAAGTCTCAGAGCATGGTGGCCATCACTGCTGCTGGAAGGTCCTTGTGTGATGAGAAGATGTCTGTTGTAGAAGAGACACCCTCCACTAATGCCAAAGGCAGGTTGAGAGCCACAGGTGCCGAGCAAAGCTCAGGGAAGTGAGGCAGACTGCTCCCACTTGTGCCTGGCTGCTCCAACAATACCCATCATGATATCTGTGATAGCCAGCCTCTGAAATAATTCCCAATGATCACCATCTCCTAGTGTTCTCATTCTCATGCAAACCCCTTCCATATTGTATAGGAGATGGTTATATAGTAAGACAGAAGAACGTGGCAGAAATGATGGTATGACATCTAAGATTAAGTAATAAAAGATACTGTTGCTTCCATCTTGGTGTCTTTCTCTTTTCTCTCCTTGTCTTTCCTCTTCTCTCTCTGAGATCACTCACTATAAGGAAAGCCAGTTACTATGTCTTGAACGTCCCTACGGAGAGGCCCATGTGGTGAGAAACTGAAGCCTCCTGCTAATAGCCATGTAAGTGAGCTTGAAGCAGGTCTTACAGCTCCAATCAAGCCTGTAGATGACTGCAACCCAGCCAGTGGCTTGACTGCAATCTCACGAGAGGCTCAGAGCCACAAATACCCAGTTAAGCCCCTTTTTGACTCCTGCCCCCTGAAACTGATATAATAAATGTTTGTTTTCTTTGACTACCAAGTTTTGGGGTAAATTGTTACAGAGCAATAGATAACTAATAGAATATCCCCTTTGCTGAGCTGTCCCTTATTCTTACGGGCTTGGTTCTGATTAAGTCTAGACTTCTCTCCAGTGACTCAGACACACACACACACACACACACACATACACACACACACACACACTTCTCTCAGCTTCTTTCTTTTCTCTCCAGAAAGGAGAGAGTCTTTTCTACTCTTCAGGGCCCATCAGTTGTCTCAGAGACAATTCCTCCCTTGCTATTGGCTTAAAATATATCCCCTGACATCCTTTTCTTAATGGATTTAGGGATTCTCAAATTAGAAAGACACCTTTTGTTTTTCTTCCCCCCCACCAGTTCCACTCCCTGCTCTGTTCCATTTTCCTTCAAAGAATATACCACAAAGAACAGTTCCAGAAAGAGAATTAGTTAATAACTTAAAAGTTAATATATCAAAAAACATTATTACACCAAATATGTTACCTCCTTTAACAATCCTATGAGATAAGTGTTCTTATCATGCCCATTTTACAGGTGAAAAGTTACCTTGCTTTTGATCACATGGATGGCAGGTGACCCAACCGGGATTGAACCCCCAGGGTGACCACGTCCAGAGTCTGTGCTTTTAACTATCAAGTAATTCTACCTCCTTATACTAGTTATACTGATATAGTGGCTATAGATTCTAAAGAGAAAATGATAGGCCAGGCACGGTGGCTCATGCCTGTAATCCCAGCACTTTGGGAGGCTGAGGCGAGCAGATCATGAGGTCAGGAGATCGAGACCATCCTGGCTAACACAGTGAAACCCCCGTCTCTACTAAAAATACAAAAAATTAGCCAGGTATGGTGGCATGAACCTGTAGTCCCAGCTACTCAGGAGGCTGAGGCAGGAGAATCACTTGAACCTGGGAGGCGGAGGGTGCAGTGAGCTGAGGTCGTGTCACTGCACTCCAGCCTGGGTGACAGAGCAAGACTCTGCATCAAAAAAAAAAAAAAAAAAGGAAACAATGATATTTGTGGAGTCTGCATATTTACTGTAAATATATCACTTATAATGAATCACTAATTAATATTAATTTCAAGAAATGTTTTTTAGGCTATGTCCCAACAAAGAGCTGATATGTCTATATATGTTTCAAACTTAGTTGTGGAATAGGATAAAGTGCTTTCCCAGGCAAGCTTCTGGGTCTCATACAAAGCAGGGAATTTGTCTAAAAGTCTATGTCACAGTGAAGGAAGTCCTCCTACTTTACTCCAGACCCAGCTGAGCCCCTTGTAACATGTTCCCTTTCTTTCTCCAAAGCAGCATTCTCCCATCTTCTCCACTCTTCAGAAATCTTCAACCATCCCTCCCACCCACAAACATCAATCATGTCCCCATCACTCTCATGACTCAACACCCACTGATAGGGAAAATACAAGCCACCCGACGATAACCACTTCAACTTCCCACTGCATGCTAAAGCCTGGCCTCCCACCAGACTATGGAAACATTCCTCTTTTCTGCAGCTAAGCCCCCTGCCTGTTCTTTGGATCTCAAACTCTTACTTTCTCAGGAATCTTGCCCTATTGATTTCTCCCTCTCTTCCTTCTCCACCTTTCCCTCTCCTACGACATTATTTCAATATTTAAAATGCTCAAATCTCTGCTTAGTAAATGCAAAACAAACAAAAGCCCTCCCATGGCCTCTGCTCTTTCTATCTTCCCCTTTTCAACCAGTTTTCAGAAATTGTCTACACTTGGCGTCACTACTTGCCTACCTCCCACTCACTTCTCACCCCACCACATTTCAGCTTATGCCATCAACACTTCTCTCAATCTGCTATCACCAAGGGCACCGATAAACTCCCTGTTGCAAAATCCCAGGGACACTGTTTACTCCGTTTGTTTCTTCGCCTCTCAATGTTTGACACTACTGTTTCTTTTGAGCTGCTCTCTTTGCTTGGCTGGATTTTCTTTCTACCTCTCTGGCTGTGCTTTTTTTGTGTGCTCCTCTTCCTCTGGCCATCTTTTCCCCTCGGTGTTCTGTACTGGGGCATCTTCATTTCTCAATCTACACACTTTCCCTGGGTGGGATTATCTATTCCTTTGGCCTAGATTACCATCTATTTGCCTATGACTCCCATATTTATAATTCTGGCCTAGATCTCCCTTGTGAGCTTATATACCTCAAATATGTACATACCTAAAATATGTACATATCAACCTGCCTCCTGGACATTTCCACTTAGATATCCTACAGCAGGGGCCCCTCACCCCTGGGCCTTGGACTGGTTCTGGTTTGTGGCCTGTTAGGAACCGGGCCGCACAGCAGGAGGTGAGCAGCACCATGAGCACCTGTTGCTGCCTGAGCTCCATCTTCTGTCAGATTAGTGGGGAAATTAGATTCTCACAGGAGCACCCACCCTATTGTGAACTGCACATGTGAGGGTTGCACGCTCTTTATGAGAATCTAACTAATGCGTGATGATGTGAGGTAGGACAGTTTCATCCTGAAATCATCCCTCCACCCCACCAATGAAACCGGTCCCTGGTGCCAAAAAAGCTGGGGCTGTCATATAGGCACGTCAAACTCAATTGCTCCAAATTCACCTGCTTTTGCCTCCTAACCTGCTCTTTCTCTTGGGTTTCCATACAATCAGTTGCCTAAGCCTAAAATGTGAGTGTCTTTCCTAAATTATTCTCCCTCATATGTGCCCCATTCCTTTTTTTTTTTTTTTTTTTTTTTT
>NW_016810242.1:2549789-2627334 GCF_001698545.2 Rhinopithecus bieti | reverse complement strand
TTTTTTTTTTTTTTTTTTTGAAATAGGGTCTCTCTGTCACTTAGGGTGGAGTGCAGTGGCACAATCATCACTCACTGTAGCTATGACCTCCTGGGCTCACATGATCCTCCCACCTCAGCCTCCAGAGTAGCTGGGACTATGGGTGTATGCCACTACCCCCAGCTAATTTTCATTTTATTTTATTTTATTTTATTTTTTTAGGAGGTGAGGTCTCTTGCTGTGTTGCTCCAGCTGGTCTGAAACTCCTGGCCTCAGGTGATCCTTCCACCTTGGCCTCCCAAAGTGCTGGAATTAGAGGTGTGAGCCACCACCCCATTTCTAATCAAGTTTGACAATATCTCTTAAATATACCTGGAATCCATCCACTATTTCCATGTTTACTACCACTGTCCAGACCAAGTCCCCATCTCCTCTAACCAGAATTACTACAGGCATCTCCCAACTGATCTTGCCTCCAGTTTTGTCCTTCCCTAATTCATTCTACATCCTGCAGCCAGAGTGATCTTTTCTTGAGATAGGGTCTTGCTCTGTCATCCAGGCTGAAGTGCAGTGGTGTGATCATGGCCTACTGCAACCTCGACATCCCAGATTCAAACAATCCTCCCACATCAGCCCCCGAGTAGCTGGAACTACAGGTGCACAACATCACACTTGGCTAATTTTAATTTTTTTTTTTTTTTTTTTTTGTAGAAACAGGGTCTTGTTATGTTGCCCAGGCTGGTCTCGAACGCTTGGGCTCAAGTGGTTCTCCTGCCTTGGCCTCCCAAAATGCTGGGATTACAAGCATGAGCCACTGCATCTGGCCCAGAATGATCTTTATAAAGTGTAAATCCTTCAGGATGGAGCTCTGATTTCCTGGTGCGGCATGTGTGGCCTCTCATGACCCAGCCACCTTTTAGCAAGCTCTCCTTTGTTCCCTTCCCACTCCAGCCTTCCATCCAGCCTTGATGAACTGATTCTGGATTTTCTGCTAGAAAGCTGTCCTTAGTCTCAGCCGGGCACGGTGGCTCAAGCCTGTAATCCCAGCACTCTGGGAGGCCGAGACGGGTGGATCACGAGGTCAGGAGATCGAGACCATCCTGGCTAACACGGTGAAACCCCGTCTCTACTAAAAAATACAAAAAACTAGCCGGGCAAGGTGGCGGGCACCTGTAGTCCCAGCTACTCAGGAGGCTGAGGCAGGAGAATGGTGCGAACCCGTGAGGCAGAGCTTGCAGTGAGCTGAGATCCGGCCACTGCACTCTAGCCTGGGCGACAGAGCGAGACTCCATCTCAAAAAAAAAAAAAAGAAAAGAAAGCTGTCCTTAGTCTCAATAAGATAAAGTCTTGCTAACTCTTCCTCTGGGGTACCTGCTCTTCTCTATCAATCTCCATGTTGTCTATGTTTCGGCCTACTATGGATGAAGTTAAAGTACTTTCTCAGACAGGCTCTTGAGTCTCACACAAAACAGGCAACTTGTCTAAAAATGTATGTCATGATGGTGGGTAGCTTGGGTCAATATATCTCTTAAATGTTTCCTGCTTTTCTATACCTCCTTCTCTCATAGTTCATATTTTTCTTCTCTCTTTAAGCCTCAAGGCATGTGAGGCCATGGCAATCAAATATAGCCGATCCTCAAACAACATTGTTTCATTCAACATCATTCATTACAATGTTGATGAGAAAAATAATTGATTCTCAGACCAGGTGACTGTCTGTGTGCAGTGCGCATGCTCTCCCATGTCTTCCTGAGTTTCTCCAGGTAATCCAGTTTCCTGCCATATCCCACAAATGTGCACGCTAGGTGAACTGGCATGTCAAAATGGTCCCAGTGTGAGTGAGCACGGGTGTGTGTGTGAGAGCACCCTGACATGGAATGGGGTCCCGTACAGGGTGGATTCGACTTTGTCCCTTGAGCTGCTGGAACAGGCCCTGACCATCCACCACCCTGAACTGGAATAAGCAGGTTGCAAAATGAATGAATACAAATTACTGCAAAACAATAAATATTCAGTGGGGCGCAATGGCTCATGTCTGTAATCCCAGCACTTTGAGAAGCCGAGGCAGGAGGATTGCTTGAAGCCATCGCTTGAGTTAGAGACGTGTCTGGTCAACAAAGCAAGACCCCATCTCTACAAAAAACAAACGAACGAACAAACAAACAAAAAAAACCTAGCGAAGTGCCCGTGGCATGCACCTGTAGTCCCAGCTACTTGGGAGGCTGACGAGGGGGGATCACTTGAACTCAGGAGTTCAAGGTTGCAGTGAGCTATGATCGCACCACTGCACTCTAGCCTGGGCAATAGAACGAGACCAAATAAATAAATAAATAAACTTAAACTCAACGATAATCATACAAATGTATGATAATAAAGGAGGTGGTAGGAAAGTACTCAGTGAGCCCAACATATTCATTTCGGTTTGTGTTTGACCTTTGTGGCGGAGGGAGGTGCTCCTTATAATTTTTGCTTTGCAAACATTTATTCCTTGATTTAACGCACCACCACAATGACTGCTGTCACTCACTGGCTCACCAAAAATTAAACTAATAAGTATCTTACTCGTTTTTATTTCTCTTTCTTTAATGTATGCATAGTTCACATTTATTTCAATCTTTAATATTAGAAGTGTTTTGGGGTCCTCAGTTAGAAGTTTGGTGAGGTTTGTAACCAGAAATGTGCCTTAGGAGATTAACTCTCGTTTGTATCAATTAGCCTATGGTAAAATTCGTTTTGTTATATATCATTTTGATTAAAGTTGCAGTTTCTAAGAACCTGTCAATGATGTTAAGTGAGGACTTACTGTACAATTGGTTCAGAATTCAGGCTCTAGAATAAGATTGCCTGGCCTCAAATCCAAGATCTACAACATCCTGTTACTATATTCTTAGACAACTTGCAAATTTGTGCCTCAGTTTTCTCGTCTGCAAAATGGAGATTATATTGGTGCCTATCTCATAGGCTTGTTGTGAGGATTCAATGAGAAAAGCTAAGTAAAGCATTTAGAATGGTGCCTGGAATGTAGCAAATATTCAATGAGTCTTGGCTGTCATTCATTTTTTTTTTTTTGAGGCAGGTTGTTGCTCTGTAGCCCAGGCTGGAATGCAGTGGTGCAATCATGGCTCACTGCAGCCTCGACCTCCTGGGCTCAAGTAATCCTCCTGCTTCAGTCTTCTGAGTAGCTGGGACTACAGGCATGCACCACTATGCCCTGCTAATTTTTTTTTTAGTTTTTTGTAAAGACGGGGTCTCCCTATGTTGCCCAGGCTGGTCTCAAATTCCTGAGCTCAATCTATCCTACCACTCAGTCTCCCAAAGTGCTGAGATTACAGGCTTGAGCCACCATGCCCAGCCTGCTGTTATTACTTCTAAAGTCAGATACTGTATCGTTTATCCCCATACGGTTATTTACTCATTATTTATAAAATGAATACTTGTGTCTTAAACCAAAATTCTTAACATTAACCCATAAGTGAATACTAAATCTATTACACTAAGCACCGATCATAAAAATTATACCACCTTGGTTGCTGGTCACTTGGAGCTTTTTGAATATGAGGTCATTCTATTTCTACCCAAGCACTCAGGGAATTCTATTCCCTTGAGGAAGGAGGTCTGAATCAAACAGGACACCTCAAGGTTCCTGAAGGCGTCATGACTGAGACTGAGGTAATGTCTTCTTTACATAAACGTGACTGTTAAAAGCAAGTAAACATCAAGGTAACTGTTTTAACTTGTTTTCCAGTAATTTAAGAGGACTAGGCCCTCGGTTCTTCCAGTGTCACAGACACCTGCAATCTCATGCATCCTGCCTTAGGAGAGGGCTGAGTTCTGCAGGTGCTTTCCTTTTTCAGAGTTACAGAAGCCAGGCCTTAGTTCAAGCTTCACAAGCTTGGGATTTAAAAGTCAAGTTTTAATAACAGAAGTAGTGCCTCTAGATGCTTAGTTTGTTTGGTAGGGGGAGAGAAAGAAACAGAATAGTATTGTATAACAGCGTTGGATTTGTTTCCAAGGACACAATGTAAGAGGGAACTGAGGTGACTTAAGAGAAGTTTCAGAGTAGGAGGAAAAGCTGGAACAGGCATATTTATAGCACCAACCTACCATGTATATAAGTAAATAAATAAATGTGCATCCTACTCTTGTTACTGCTTGTCTTCCTTATTGGCCTCCTGCCTCTTGAGGGGTTAGACAGACACAGACACAGTATTTCTGTCTCAACAAAGAAAGGCTGGCGTCTAGGGAAATGACCTTGATAGACAACTACAAACACAATATCAATCAGAGCAATATGCTCTTCACTGTGTCCCGTTCCCAATATCCCAAAGCAACCCCAGAAGAGAGGCAAAAAAAAAAAAAAAAAAAAAAAAGCACAATCACTGGCCATCTAACAAATGTGCATAGAAAGGTAAAATATTCTAACACGGTCCAAAAATGACCCAAGTCCTGCCTCCAAAGAAAGTGATTTTTAAAGATCGGCTAACTCCTAACAGATTTCACAGGCAGCACCTCTATACTAAATGGTTTCTGTCTTGGTATCATAGAACAAGGTGTTAAGGAAGGTAAGTCAGCGATTTAATCCACATATAACTAGACACCTTTACTCTTTGTAAATAGTGACACAACCTTTACTCCTAGGACAGCTGTCTTGCAAAGAGCTGTGCTCCAGAGAGTCTGGGGCAGAAAGGGAAAATGAAAAATGAGTACCAGCCTATTGTCAGTAATGGGAAAAGAAAGTACCAACTCACAATCACAGCCTATTGGCAACAAGAGTGGCACATTACATTACTTTGTCCCACACTCTCATTGGACCTGAGCATTATTTTTTAAGTCAAGTGAATACTTGATTTCAAAAAGACCAGTATTCTAAATGTTGCCCAAATAAATGTCCCCAAACAGACGTTCCTGCCAGTGCAAAAAATATTTTCTGCGTGAAGGTTGAACACGGAAAGGGGAGCCCCTTGTTGCTGCTTGCATAAGAGCCTCTGCGGACAATCTAGCTGCTGTTTTACAAGTCAAAGCTGGCCTTTCACAGGCAGCATTGGTGCCTCCATGTGAGACTGGAAAATTGAGCTGCTCTTTCTCCGCCTCTAGTGACCTGCTGAGTAATAAAGGTTTGTGGAGTTGCTTTGTTTCTTTCTCTTTTTTGTTGTTTTAAAATCAGAGCTAAGCTGACAGTCTTCGTGAGGATGGTGGGGAGGGCAAGGGCAAGTTAAAATCCACCTCCAGCTCCCTGGGGAAGGAAGAAGCTGAGAGGCTCATTCCTGTCAGCAGGTGTGAGTCAGACACACAGGGAGCAGCAAAATTGAGTAAGAAGGTGCCATCTTGTCGTCAATGTTTCCACCGCCACCGCACAGAAATAAATAGTTTGAGAAAATGATCCAGCATGAAAGAAAGATCTGGTTGGGAGTCAGACAGAATAGAAAGTCCCCATGGAATGCTGCTTCATTACGCAATCCTTCCTTTCACCGAGGGATTCCAACTTTTGGCGGAACCAATTTGACAAGCAAGGGCTGACAGCCTGGGAACCAGCAAAGCTGGTCTCCAAAGTGATTAGTCACTTTGAAGCTTGGTCCTACCATTGAATTGTTAGTTGGTATAAGAAGGAGAACTCGGTTAGCCTTGAGTCTCGGTTTTTAAATCTGGAAACTGGGATCAGTAATCTTCACCAACTGATGAATGTTTCTAAGTAATGCTTGGATTGGAGACACCATCATTCCCCTTTTTAACCATTCCCCCAATTGTTCCTGGAGACACTCTTTTTCTCTTCCTGTGTATTTTACACTGAAGGTTTGCCTTTCCCTCTCTGCTCACTGCTGGAGGGATGGTGAATGGCTCGATGTTTAGATAGCCCACACTAACTTAGCTTCAAAGGAACCTAAGTATACTTAGGACACAATTGTCCCATAAATGGCTATGAATGTTACCAATTTCATAATGGAAAAGACTGGAAATTAACCTGGCAGTTTTCTTCTATTATTCATCATTTTTGTATGCTTCAGCTTTAACTGTTTAGTAAGTTATGCATAGTTTATTTGGAAGATATTTTGAAATGAGGACCTAAAGTATAGTTCATCCCAGACAGTGGGAGGATTATCTATAATTCCTTCCACTTGTTTCATTATAAAATCCAGAATTTTAAACACAGAACTCTACCAACTATTATTTTACAATTTAGCGGCTCTCCATTGAATATATATTTTTGGACGCCTACTCCAGACTTACTAAAGAAGAATCTCTTGGGATCTTGGGCAAGTATAATTGTGAAGGCGTCCCATGCGATTCTGATCAACACACTTGGATAAGAACCATAGATAAGTTACTTGGATCAAATGCACCCCAAGTGACCCTGGTGCACCCTTCCCTTTCTCCACTGATGCTTTTTCCTTCCTCTCGGTTCTCAGGCCAAACGCTTTGCAGTTGTCCTTGATGTAACTCTTACTCTTGCATTCCACATCTAATCTATCAGCAAATCTTGTTGGCTCTACTTTCAAAATATATCCAGAAAAAAAATATATGTTTATATACCTAGGATTATTCACTTTTGCTGATACACTGTCCCAGTCTATTTTCTACAAGGCAGCCGGTATGGTTCTGTAAAAATTTAAATGAGATCTCTTCATTCCTTTGCTCAAAAATCTCCCATGGTTCCCTCTTTTGCTCAGAGTCAAAGGCAAAGTCCTTACCATGGCACACAGGGCTCTGCTGAGCTGGAGTCTGTCACCTCTCTCCACTGTCCTCCTATGCTCTCCTACTCCAATCATAGCAGCCTCCTTGTTGTTCTAGGCACATTTTCTTCTCAAGTCATCTGCATTGGCTCTTCTCTCTTTTGGAAAAGTTCTTCTCCATAGATGTCTACATGTTGAACTCCATCACTTCATTCATTCATTCATTCATTCATTCATTTGTTTATTAGAAACAGGGTCTTGTTACCCAGACTGGTCTTGAACTCCTGGCCTCAAGTGACCCTCTCACCTCTGTCTCCTGAGTTGCTGTGATTACGGGTGCAAGCCACTGCACCCAGCTTTCCATCACTTCCATCAAGTCTTTTTCAACTGTCACCTCAATGACCACCTCATGGTTACCCTGACCACACTAATTGAATTGCAACCTGCCTCCTTCACCACAACTCTCCCAGTTGCCCTTATTTTGATCTATATTTTCCCTGCAAAGCCCTTATCAGCTTTCAATATATTATATAACCTACTTATTGTTCTTTATTTTATCTTCCTCAGCTAGACTATAAGCCCCACAAGGGCAGGAATCTGTGTTTGTTTCATACACGAATATATCTGAAGCACCCAGAACACTACCTAGCATGTACTCAATAAATATTTGTAGAATTCGATACATAAAGATTTTAAAATCCAGAGAGAGCAAACCAGGTAAGTGATACACCTTACAGAATGCTGCCTCAACACGTTTGCTCCTAATTGGGTTTGCTGCTATGGGGACAATCATAGCTTATATATTTTAAGACTTTCGTGGTGCTATATCTTACAAATGCCATAAAATATGCTACTCCTGTTTTGGAAGTCAAGAACTAAGAGTTGTTGAACTACTTCTACAAGAACAGCTCACAAACAAATCTATATCGTTGCTGGAAATTTCACTTTAGCAGCACACCCGCATGTTCAGGGTGAAATAGAATAAGGCATTAGTCCTGTGACCTCCAGTCTCTACCGGGTCAGTGGGAGTTAAAAGCCAAATTGTCGGAGCGTCCTTTTCTGAAGTGAGTTAGCACCGGAAACTCAAATGCCAAAAAAGAGAGAGAGAAAGAGAGAGGGAGGGAGGGAGAGATTATACTTCACATATCTATTTTTATGTTATTGGGCTTCATCACAATCTCCCCCTAAAACGGTTAACCCAGCAGGACAGAGAGATCTCAGCAGCCCTCACTTACACTGGTGGAAACCACAGTCTCAGAAAGCCCGCCGCCTTCCCCCCTCACAGGACAATGCTCCTAATTAGCTTCACCATATTTCCCAGAGAACAAAAGCTCCCCACCCCTTACAGGAAAAGCTTTTGCAGGAGATATCTCACTGGGGAAGCGCCAGGCACACAACAGGGAGAGGAGAACATACAGGCTGTTCTGAGCTCTGCAAAGAGACACAAACTCTGGATTCTCTAGGGAGTCTCAGAGGTTAGCCCAGCACATTTTTTCTCCACGTGACAAGCATGTGCTTCACATACCCTGAGGTGGCCAACTTCAGAGGGCCCCTTTCTTCCTCTCTCTCCTTCAGTCACTAGCTGGGGGGCTGGGGTTAGAAACCTTGGGGGTGGCAAAATAAGCTGGAATAATCTTTAGAATTGAGTATCTGAGAAGCAGTAGGAGAGGAACAGGGAGTTTATTTCAGGTGACAGACATAGAGCAGGCCCCTATTTTTTTTTTTCCTGAGACTAATAATATTTCTGGAATGAGGATGCTTGAATCATATGTCTCTTCATACCACTGTGTGGGAAGTCTCAGTTATAAGCCCAATAATCAAAGACATGGTGGTGCTTTGAAGACTTGGTGGGGGGCTTGCAAAGGCGTCTAGAAGCATCCTGGGGGGAGTCCTGGGTGGGGGTGGGGGGCAATGTGATTACAAGCAAAAAGGGTGATTAAGGAAGAAAAAGACTGCCTCACCTTAGCCTGTTTGGGGCCAAAGAAGATGGGGCTGAAAAGTCTTCTCTCAACAGTTTTGTTCCTCCCATTAAACGTGTTTTTTGAAAAACAGAGGAAAAAAAATCTTGTTTCAGTGCCTCTTCCTGAGTAAGTTCACTGTCAGGAAAGGAAAATCCAAACGCTCAAATATTCTATTTTTGTGTCCAGAGGCTCCAGTCCCTGCACACAGACTCTTCCTCACTCTGAAGGAAAGGAAACTGGGCGGGAGAGCCCTCTGTCACAGAGGCCGGAATTGAGGAACCTGTGTTCCTCCAAGGCCTGTTCTCCATACACACGGCTTCCATTTTAGGAAATGAGGATATAGCGCAGGCTGCTTTGGGATTGGCCTGAGGGTGGAGTTAGTGGTTAAAAAAAAAAAAAGAAAAGAAAAGAAAAGTTCTCCTTTGACTATTCTCCAGGCAAGCAGCAAGTGTGGAACTAGACTTTAATTAAATTGGGAGGTTTAAACGGCCGCATTAGTATTACACTTCCTCTGGTCATTAAAGTTTACTGCCATCATCACCTGCTTCTCAGCTACCATGTAGATAAGGACGTGAGGCCTGATGAAGAGTTTTATATTTTGATGTGTGAGCAAAGTGAAAGCCGTAAGTCAGTCATAGCAGTAATAAAACAGCAGTTACCTAGGAAGATAAAGCCCCTCTTTGTACATTCCACATTAATTTTGTTCACTGATCTGTACATTTGTCTATAATTTTCCCCTCTGCATTGCCATTATTTAATTAATTTTTTTAAACAGACACATAATAATTGTGTATATTTATAGGATACATAGGAATATTGCAATACATATAATGTACAGTGATCAGATCAGGATAATCAGCATCTCCATCATCTCAAATATTCATCACTTCTTTGTGTCGGGAACATTCAATAGGCACTGCCTTGAAACGGTGACAAGTGCCAAGGTTGTCCAACCTGGGGACTAGGGTTTGGACCACTCTGCCTCACAATCCAGTGTGACTCTGCCTCCTTCTGCACTTTACTAGAAATGGCCTTTTTCAAGGACCTTAAGGGACACAGAGAAGGGCAGTCCAGCTTGTGACAGTCACATTTTTAAGCTATTCCTGCTTCCTCTGCTATCCAGCATGGGAAGCAGACCTTAAAAACAGACCTCAGTTTGAAAAGGTTTCAAGGGAAGCTGGTGAATGGGGATGGAGGAAGGAAACTGGAAACGTCCAATTAAAGAGAGACTGATTCCTATGACTTTGCTTGTTTACTACTACTCCAGGGTAGCACTGACCCTGGCATAGACAGGTCCTCCTAAAATGCAGATCTCATTAGGGAACCACCATGCTCTTAATCCTTCAGTGGTTCCCCAGTGCCCAGAGGATGATGTCTAGGTAGCCCAGTTATGATTTACAAGACTCCTCATGAGTTGGCCCCAGTCTACTGTGTGCTCTCCATGCTGTTCAGCACACCCCCAATACCACGGGGCCAGCTCTACTGCCTTTCTTTCGGTTCCTCAAATATACTGTTTCCTATCTTCCCCAGCCTTCAAACATGCTCTTTCTCCCTCTGCTCCTAACGCATCCTTCCTTCCATTGGACATTTCTATCCCAGGGAAGCCTTCCGTTACCACCCTGGCTCTGGATTAGGCTTCTCTCCTGTGAACTCCCACAAACCTCCTGCTTTACCTACCACATCACACACTGCTCTGGAATCATTATGCTTGCCAGCCTGTCTCTCCAGCTGAACTGTACACACATGAGGGCAGCACTAAGCATTTGCCTTGTCCAGCGTTGTATGGTAGTGCTATGCAAGTAGTTGTTGAATAAATGGCTACTGTGCCAATATGACAATTGAAAGCCCAGTGGTACTTCCCAGATTTGCATTCCACATGTTTATTTTAGTTAAGTCACTGCTGAGACAAAGGAAGGGCCCTGAATTAGACATGTGTTGTAATTAGGCTGCCCTGACCTCCTCTTAACCCTTTCACTTTATTCCAAGGCCCTCTCTCATCCCACCTTTTCCACGATGCCTTCTCAGGAATCCTGGTTTGCAGTTATCCCAGTCAGCTTAGGGGCTACTCCCTATGTGTACATTTACTGGCAAATGTCTGTGCCAGATTTTGTAATTTAAAAAAATGTTTTTTACTATTCATTTGAAAATTACTATTAATTATAATTACTTTTAAATGATTTTACAATTTTGTCTTATCTTTTCCAGGTTTTTCTTGATAGTAGGAAGGATGTTTTCTTTTATTAATCCTGTTGATACCTAATGCTTTTGTAGTACACAATTTGTGTTTAATGAATAAACACGAGATAACTTAAACCCTAACTTTTCTTTAGAAATTGAATTTATTATAGTGCCATTGTGGAAATGAATACTAGATCTGTTTGGTGATGTGGCAACTGGACTAAGTTTCTTAAAGGAAACTGTGGTTCCAGGATGGGCTTGGAAGCTGTAGTCCAGAACTATGTGGGCGCCGCGGCCCTGGTGGGTTGGCAGGAACAGGAAGCCCGCAGTCAGAAAAAACATTGTTCCATGGTGCCCTCTAGTGAGCCAAAGCACTACCAGGTCAGAAGTCAGGGCCAGAGGCCCTTGAACTTCAGCAGGAAGCAGGATCATCCGGGGAGCGTGACAAAACTATAGACATCAGTGCTCCTTCCCAGAATGCCAACCCAGCGGGGAGATCAAGCCCTTCAATCAGCATCTTCAGGGATCCGATGCACACAGTCCTCAGGTCACACTTTGTGAAATACTGACTAGGTGATGCTCATCAGAAAAAAACTCTCCAGGTATGTAATCTGAGAACACCCACACCCATTCTTCTGCTCCTAGGGATGGATCACTTACTTCTTGCTTACTACTCAAGGATGGATTTGGGTGAGAAAGACAGAGAGAGGGGAGAGAGAGAGAGAGAGGGAAGAAACAGTGTCTACATCTCTGGTATGAGTCCAGTACACACAAGAATGTTGAGCAGCAAAAACTGGATGGAAACACTGAGTGAATATTTTAGGGAGGATTGTGTCACCCTCTTTTGACATCTATCTCCAATCCAATAAAGCACTAATGAAGAGCACTGCTTTCCTCATTTTGTACTCTTCCTGGAACAAGGGTCGGGAGGTGCCTGGCTTTTATCAAGCAAACAGTCCATGGCCACCACTATGTCAGACTTTTAAAGTACATTATCTCTAGAAGTCCCTGGAATCATAGAGAGTGAGGCATTCTTTGTACCATACAGAGGGAAGGCTTGCCGGACAACTGGTTCAAGCATAGGCAACAGAAAGAATTCACTTTCATGTGTCTGTATTTATGTTCTGTTAACAAACTCACTGGAAAGATAAATACAGTAACAACTGCATCACATTCTCAATCACAAAAAGGGCCAATTCATGGTCAGAAACCCAATATACAGTGTTCATCAATGACAAAAAAACAAAACAAAACAAAAAAAACCAAACACTTCAAAATCCCCACCAGTACTTTTCTTCCTTCCTCTTGATAACTTTTTTTTTTATCATTATTTTTTATCTTTTTTGAGACAGAGTCTCGCTCTGTCGCCCAGGCTGGAGGCAGTGGCACAATCTCGGCTCACTGATGCCTCCACCTCCTGGGTTCAAGCGATTTTTGTGCCTCAGCCTCCTGAGTAGCTGGGATTATAGGCATGTACCACATCCAGCTAATTTTTGTATTTTTAGTAGAAATGGGGTTTCACCATGTTGTTCATGCTGGTCTCTAACTTCTGGCCTCAGGTGATCTGCCCGTCTCGGCCTCCAAAAGTGCTGGGATTACAGGGGTAAGCCATCACGCCCGGCCTCCCTCTTGATAATTTTAAATGAAGGCTGCCGCTTTACTAAGGGGTTGTTTGGAAACTAAAATGTTTGTTGAACCTTTCGAGGTGATAAATTACTCTGATGTGAAGTCTACTACTTAAGTCTAAGTCTTTTATGTACTTGTTCATGTATTAATTGTACCTAATGAATTCATTTAAATGGCAAAGCTACATTTATTGAGTGTCTACTATATGTCTGGACACTGTGTTGGGCTCAAGAAGTATAAAGGAGGACTGGGTAAGGCTGACTGCCTATACAGGGGTCAGCGTCTAGAGGGGACATTATCTGATGCAATGTGATGGGTACTCTACCAGAAATATGAACCCAGGGCTAGGATAGCACAGGACAATTACCTCTCTCCATGGGAACCAGCTGAATAGAGAAATGCTATCACAGACACACTCTAAATTTCTAATACTTGATGAACATTGCAATTTTCATGGGGATTAGTTAAGACCACATCATTAATTTTCAAACGTCTTAAGACAAAAGAGTTATCAAATCTCTGTTCTCACAAATAATGTTTTTTAAAGCTCCCCCATTCCCCGTGACTGTAGCTTTGAAACAAACTATGAGGTGCTGGGCTGATGCCATCTGATTTCAGTCTTGCTTATTTGCTTGTCCAGAAAACTTTAAGCATAGACTCACAGAGCCCTTAATGAGAAAGCTCATTAAAAAGCCGTCTGAAATGGTGAAACAAATTACATGCACAACACGGCCCACTCTTTTCCTCTTCATTTCCTTCTTTCCCTCCCAGGCTGCAGCATTATAAACGACAAGGTGAAGTGAATCATCAGGTCAAGAAAAGGCACTGCCGAATGGGTCTATCAGTACCTCTTCGCTTTGACGACATTTCTCTTGCTTCACTGAAGCACTAAAATGTTGCCCAAACAGCAGGAGGGCCCTGCACAAGTAATGATGGCCTTGGTTAAAGCCTTTGATTGTGTGTATTTGGATGGAACTTCAACTTGTAATTGCTGAATGCACACATTATCTGATTTCAGAGCCTCTCCCTGGAAGGCTTGTTTATTCCTGGTAAAGGCAAAATTTCCTTCCTTCCGGGTGTATCTCTGACCACTTTATGAAGGTTTCTTCAGGAGTATTACTTCAGGATGGTAGACATCATATTCAGGGCAAGCCTGGCTACAAGGCATCTTATTAAAACACTCTCCACCCCTGGGTCTGTGAGGAAACCTGAGGGAAATCGGGAGTTTCAGGAGCTAGGATATGTTTCCTGCCTCCTGGCTTAACAGGAAGTGATGGTGACGGCTGTCCACTGGGAGGAAGAGAGGGGAGGTGGGTCTTTTTTTTTTCTCTTATCCTGGGGTATGCAAAAGGAAGGCTACAAATGCCAAACAATCCTTCCACACCTAGTAGCTGGGGCAGTATCTGTGAGCAAAAGGAAATCCTTCCCTCCATCTTGCCTCTTAATTTATAGAATTCACTGGGGTTGAGGTAGAGAGACTGGGGTTTAGGCCCTGACATTTTATCAATTGCTCTTGGTTTGACTCTTAAGAATTCACCAAACACCTCTAAATCTGTGTCTACCATATGCCAGGTGCCTAGCCAGGCAGTGAGAATACAGAAATAGCGAAGTCACAGTCTTGACCCTGAAGTTTTTCATAATCTCCTAGGGAAGGCATATACACAAACAGTCACAGCACAGTGTGATGTGAGCTTTACTGAAGCTAGGAAGGAGCCACTGAAAGCAAGAGAAAGGGGGAATGCATGTGTTTTCAAGGTGGGGCAGCAGAGTGAGAAGGTGAGAGGTGATCGGACTGCTGCTAGGGAGGGTTTCACAAATCAGAAGCCTGAGCAGGATTTTAAAGAAATCCTGTTCACTTGGAGAGAGGGAGACACACACACACACACACACACACACACACACACACACACACACCGAAGGGTGGTAGAAAGAATCCCGAGCGACAGTATTAAGGTGTGGCAGAGGAGAAGAAGCTGAGGACAAGACTGAGAAGGAGCAGGCTCGGAAGCAGGAGGAGAAAGAGCAGAGAATGGCTTTGAATGCTAAAGAAGCCAACTATCATAGGGACCGACAGGCATCCCTTGGACTGGGCATATGGGAAGTCACAACAATTTCAGTGGCCTTTGGGGGTTGATCACAGTAGGATGAGTAAATGGAAGGGGAGCAATGGAGCTAACAAGCATATTCTTAATGTTTGGTGGACTTGGCTGTGAGGAGGAGATGATGGCTAGACAGGGATAAGTAATGAAGGAAGCCTTTTGTTGTTTTTGTTTATGACTGAAACGCGGGCATCGTTATATGCCACAATGGAGAGGCAGGAGTTAACCTACAGGAGAGAGATGGGATTAAATGGGGTTAATTCCTACTTCACAGAATCTTTCTGAGGATTAAATGAGATCCCCTTGGTTAACCCTTTCTCTAAGGAGATACACACATGTGAAGTATGATTATCCTGCTGTTGAAATGAAACCTCCGTGCATCATCACAAGGCATTTGAGCTCATTTATCACTTGGCTTCTGAGATAGGCAAATCTCCCTCTCCATAGCCTTTTTGTGTGCGCTGCTTTCCTATTTCCTCTTGCCATCGCTTTAGACACTAGAGCCCAATAATGACTTGAGCTCTCCTTGACACTTCTTCCTGACAAACAACACAACTCACCAGTTCCCCAGATCACAACAGGAAGCTGGGGTTGATAAGTGAGAAGCGATTAAGGGAGAGGATGAGAGCCTCCTCATTGTTATTATGAAGTGGAATTAACATCCAGACCTCTTGGGAACTTTGCCTTGTCAGTTTATTAGCTTTTCATCAGAGAATCATAAAGACACCGGGACCATGAAGTACACTGTCCCCTCACGGACACCTGTGTCCCCTTTCCCATCTCAATTCATGAACTGTAAGTCCCACCGTGGCAGAGACTTTTGTCTGTTTTGTTAGCTGCTGTGTCCCCATTGCCTAGAACAGTGACTGGCACACGGAGAGTGTCTAAAAAATATGCAGTAAGTGAATGATTCACCCATTCCCCCTTCAATTGATTCAATAAAAAATGAGTGTATACGATGGACCAACCACCAAATGTATCCTAGATAAACACAGTTAAAGAGTGCTTGTTATCATTTAAACAATGTATATTCTGTGCCAAGTACTTTACATACATTAGTTCATATAATCACCATCATTTTACAAATGGGGAAACCGAGACTGAGAAAGAAGTCACTTTGTTGAGGATATGTGGTTGGAGAGTGAAGAAGCTGGAATTCCTGACTGCTGGAACTCCAAAACCTATGCTCTTTCTACATCAGCCTCATCCCTCATCATTCTCCAGCTCGAACCATAGCTTCAATTGTAAATGACTGCTTGCAATTCCTTGACCATGCCACGTTCTGTCATGTGTACTCCTTTGCCTGGGACACATTTAGCTGTGTCCTCTGGCTGGGTAATTCTTCATTCTTCTTTTCTGAGGCTCTTCTGAAATGATGTTCTCTGGCTGGGGTAGGCTGACCTTCCTCTCTGCTCCCGTATTCCCTCTTGCAGCCCTTCATCACAGAATACATCACAGGCATTTGAGATGCCTCTTTACGCAAACTTCACTCCACTAGACAGTGAGAGGCTCAAGGGCAGGAACAGTGTCTTCATAACAAAAGCTGCTATAGATTGGGTGTTGCCACAAATGTGCTTACTTTGTTTAATTCTCACAACCACCACCTGAGGTGGGAATTATTATGCTTTTTCTTTTTTTTTTTGAGATGGAGTTTCACTCTTGTTGTCCAGGCTGGAGTGTAATAGCGTGATCTTGGCTCACAGCAACTTCTGCCTCCTGGGTTCAAGTGATTCTCCTGCCTCAGCCTCCTGAGTAGCTGGGATTACAGGCATGCACCACCACACCCGGCTAATTTTGTATTTTTAGTAGAGATGGGATTTCTCCATGTTGGTCAGGGTGGTCTCAAACTCCCAACCTCAGATGATCTACCCACCTCGGCCTCCCAAAGTTCTGGGATTACAGGCGTGAGTCACTGCGCCCAGCCTCTCATGCCTTTTTTTTTTTTTTTTTTTTTTGGTGAGATGGAGTCTCACTGTCACCCAGGCTGGAGTGCAATGGCACAATAGCAGCTCACTGCAACCTCCGCCTCCCAGGTTCGAGTGATTCTCCTGCCTCAGCCTCCTAAGTGGTTGGGATTACAGGCACGCACCACCACGCCCAGCTAATTTTTGTATTTTTAGTAAAGACTGGGTTTTACCATGTTGGTCAGGCTGGTCTTGAACTCCTGACCTTGTGATCCACCCACCTCGGCCTCCCAAAGTGCTGGGATTACAGGCATGAGCCACTGTGCCAGACTTATTATGCCTCTTTTAAAGATGAGGAAATGGAGGCTCAGAGAAGCTAGATAAATTTACAAGGTCACAGTGAGTAAGCAGCTAACTCAGGAATTAAACATAGGTACATCTTATTCCAAAGCCCAAATTCTTTTCACTTCATTATGCTGTCGTTGGAATTATCTACAATGCTCACAGCTTAGCTGTGGGGGTAAATAGATAAATACCACCTGAACATTGAGATTAGCAAGCTACTACAGGTTGGTACAAAGTTCTTTGGGGTGACATATGGAAGGGAATAATTTGTTCCCTTTGTGGGAGGTGGGAGCTGGAAGAGCTTCATAAGGTTGCCAGAATGCTTGGGAATTTGTCGACTGAATTGATAATGATGGTTCAAGGTGGAAGACAGTTCCCTGCATTTAATCCTGGTGGTTGGTTTTAAGGGCCACAGCAGCCATTGCCCAGGTCACTACTGCTTCCAAATTGGCCCATCTGGTGCCAGGAATGCAGCCCAAATGCCTGCTGGTACCTGCTTAAGTGATGACGGGTAACCAGGCAACCCTGTCAGCACATTGTTTCATTGAAATTATATTTGTGAGTGTGTGAATATGAAAACAACTTTACATAATCACAGTTTTAATCTTGCACAATATACTTTACATTTAAATGAAATAAGTGTATTTTCAAGCTTATGGTTATATGGAATAGTGTAGCAACCCCTAATTATGCGTTAGCTTCTCTTCCTGCTCTTGTCCCTTAACTACAGGCGTCCCTGGAGGCTGCTTTCTCTATTCTCTCCTCCAGGGAATTAATCTATTTTCTAGGCTTGAATGACTGTAAAATTCCTATTAAATGAGGCTTAAAACGGCAAAGCAAAGGATTGCTTTAAAATATGTTGTATAATACCTTTTTGTCTGCTCTCGGGGGCGTTTGTCAGGGAAAGCACAGTAGGCAGCCGGATACTGTTGTAGGGGCTCTGGTACCAGGCAATTAGGATGATTCTAAACTGCTCCATTTCCGAGCTATGTGGCCTTGGGCAAGTTACTTAACCTCCTTAAATCTACATTCCTGATGTATAAAAGAGCAAAAATAATAGTATCATAGTCATAGAACTATCGGGTAGATTAATGAAATCATGCAAAAGCACTTAGTGACTGATTTGTCAAAAATAACCAGTAAGTGCTACTGTTTATTTACATATTTACTTACTTGTTTATTTTTCTTAGAGACAGGGTCTCTCTCTGTTGCTCAGGCTGGAGTGCAGGGGCACAATCATGGCTCAATGCAACCTTGAGCTCCTAGGCTCAAGCGATTCTCTTTCTTCAGCCTTTCTAGTAGCTGGGACTTCAGGCACATGTCACCATGCCTGGCACTAATTTTCTTTTTTTTTTTTTTTTTTTTTTTTTTATAGAGGTGGGGGTCTCACTATGTTGCCCAGGCTGGTCTCAAACTCCTGGCCTCAAGTGATCCTCCTGCCATGACCTCTCAAAGTACTGGAATTATAGGTGTGAGTCACCATGCCTAGCCAGTGCTACTTGTGATGATTATTATTACTCTCATGGTTAGCAGGATGAACAAATTTGGGTGACAGTGATTTGAAACCTATGAAGCACTATAAAAATGTGAAATATTATCACTATTATGGATACTGCTGAGGAGTGAGATCCAAAGAGCATGGTATTAAGAGCAGTGAATAGGAAGTCAGGAAAGCCAGATCCCAGTGCTACTCCCGTCACTAATCAGCAGTGTGACCTTGGGCCAGCCTCTCCCCTCACCTCAGTTTTTTTAACTTATAAATGAAGTTGTTTGATTAGATTATCTTGAAGACCCATTCTAGCTCCAAAATTCTATGATTCCATGACTTTTGGAGCTAATAACTTACGTAGAAATCTTACACATTTCCTGGAATAGAGTAGGTCAATATGCATTATATATTAATGGCCAAAGTACATTTCTGAAGTTGATAAAAGTTAACCCCAACTGCAACAATCAGAAAGAGCATTCCTAGGGGAATGCAGTGAAAAAGCAAACTACTCCTACCCACCTCAGGAATTTTGGAGGACATCATTGTGGCAGAAGAGAATTTATACCTAAAATGGCAATACTGAACTAGTCATAAAGAAGATGAGATTATGTTCAGCATCTGTATACTTAGCTAAGGAAGTGGGTGCAATAACCCTTAAAATTGTCTGGATTCAGGCTTTGGATAGTTATATTGTGGCTGGCAGCTCCTCACACCTTCCTACCATTTACTGAGTACCTGCCATGTTCCAGGAGTGGTGGTAGGCTCTGAGGCTACTGAGATAGTCTCTATTCTCAAGGGACTGACAATTTATTGGGTAAAGCATTTTAACTGTGGAGGATACTTTTGTATTTTCTGCATAGTCCTTCATGATGCTTACATTGTTTATATATTGTTTGTCTATTATTCAGTGAAAATATAGCTGTTTGTGTATTCAGCTTTGGCTTGCTTCCCCACCCTCAGCTCTCCACCAGCTTCTGGATGTTAAATATTATCTCTTCATGTGAGCTGTACCAGAAGGAAGAGTCATCTGTTACTCTTTTACTTCCTTAATGAGCCCTCAAGCTGGTTTGCAGGGCAGATATCTATCCTTTCTTTCTTTTTTTTCCAGAGGACAGATGGGTTCAGATATAGCTGCTTGGTCTTATTCTCTCCCATGACTCAAATTTTATTCTTCTTATCCCCTTTCCATAGTCCCCTCAAATAAAATAAAATAATCAGAAACAATCACCAAAACTAGATAGTAGGGTGTGGTGGTGGCACTTTGATGGATAGACCAAATATTTCTTTTGCTACTATAGCAACTACTATTAAATGCCTTGTTACATACCTTTGATTCTCTTTGGAAATGTGAAAGTTATTTTGCATATGTGCTTAAAATCACCTCAATTACTGAAAATACTTTCATTTCCCTCCAAGATTCTTCTTAATGGGGCTTTTACTATTTTCTTCAGATATTGTTATAAATGCAGAATGCAGTCTTGACCGATTTCTCCAAACTATTTGATTTCTCTAAATATTCTCATCCCAAATATTTTCATATTATCTGAGAATGACAAGGATTTTATGAAAATCATAATTGAAAATTTTCCACAAAACACTTAATTAAAAGTTTGATTCTTAAAGATACTTTTGTTATCTAGAAAATTTATAAGAGATAACTCAATGTTTATTGAACAATTCATTAGATAAACCTGTATTAAATGGCTGTGTCAGGTATTATGCAAAGTACTGCAAACATAAAGGAGATTAAGAAATGATTGCTACTTTCAAGGAGCTCAATTAAGAGCCACTTGCTTTATACCTTGTATAAATAGTTAATATTTTACAAAACCCTTTCCATGTGTAATAACTCATTTCATCCTCAGAACAATAAATTCCAGTTTCATACTTAATAAACTTGCAGTTTCTTGTTGCTCACTGTTTTTTCTTTTTTTGTTTTTTAGACGAGGTCTCACTCTGATACCCAGGCTAGAGTGCAGTGGGGCAATTCCAGCTCACTGCAGTCTCCACCTCCTGGGTTCAAGCAATTCTCATGCCTCAGCCTCCCAACTAACTGGGACTACAGGCATGTGCTACCACGGCTGGCTAAGTTTTTGTATTTTTGGTAGAGATGGGGTCTCATTATTGTCATGCATGTTCATGTGAAGAGACCACCAAACGGGCTTTGTGTGAGCAACAAGGCTGTTTATTTCACCTGGGTGCAGGCGGGCTGAGTCTGAAAAGAGAGTCAGCAAAGGGTGGTGGGATTATCATTAGTTCTTATAGGTTTTGGGATAGGTGGTGGAGTTAGGAGCAATGTTTTGCAGGCAGGGGGTAGATCTCACTAAGTACTTTCTCAAGGGTGGGGAGAATTACAAAGAACCTTCTTAAGGGTGGGGAAGATTATGAAGAACCTTCTTAAGGGTGGGGGAGATTACAAAGTACATTGATCAGTTAGGGTGGGGCAGAAACAAATCACAATGGTGGGATGTCATCAGTTAAGGCTATTGCCACTTCTTTTGTAGATCTTCAGTTGCTTCAGGCCATCTGGATGTATACGTGCAGGTCACAGGGGATATGATGGCTTAGCTTGAGCTCAGAAGCCTGACATTCCTGTGTTCTTATATTAATAAGAAAAACAAAACAAAATAGTGGTGAAGTGTTGGAGTGGCAAAAAATTTTGGGGTGGTATGGAGAGATAATGGTTGATGTTTCTCAGGCCTGCTTCAAGCGGTATTAGGGGTGACATGGGAACCTAGAGTGGGATAAATTAAGTTGAAGGAAGATTTTGTGGTCGGGGTGATATTGTGGGGTTGTTAGAAACAGCATTTGTTGTATAGAATGATTGGTGATGGCGTGGATATGGTTTTGGATGAATTGAGAAACTAAATGGAAGATACAAGGTCTGAATAAAAGAAGGAGAAAATAGGTATTAAAGGACTAAGAATTGGGAGGACCCAGGACATCCAATTAGAGAGTGCCCAAGGGGTTCAGTGTAATTACTTGCTTGGTTGGCGAGTTTTGGGAAAAGACCATTAGTTCATTTTACCTTTCCTGAAGATTGAGGATGGTAAGGGGTATGAAGTTTCCACTGAATACCAAGAGCCTAAGAAACTGCTTGGGCGGTTTGACTAGTAAAGGCCGGTCTATTATTGGACTGTATAGAGGCAAGAAGGCCAAACTGAGGAATTATGTCTGACAAAAGGGAAGAAATGATCACAGTGGCCTTCTCAGACCCTGTGGGAAAGGCCTCTACCCGTCCAGTGAAAGTGTCTACCCAGACCAAGAGGTATTTTAGTTTCCTGACTCAAGGCATGTGAGTAAAGTCAATTTACCAGTCCTGGGTGGGGCAAATCCCTGAGCTTGATGTGTAGGAAAGGGAGGGGCCTGAATAATCCCTGAGGAATAGTAGAATAGCAGATGGAACACTGAGAAGTGATTTCCTTAAGGATAAATTTCCATGATGGAAAGGAAATGAGAGGTTCTAAGAGGCGGGTTAGTGGCTTGTAACCTATGTGGAAGAGGTTATGAAATGACCATAGAATAGAATGGGCCTGTGAGGCTGGAAGATATTTTCCTTGGTCCAAGAACCATTTGCCTTGTGTGGGAAGAGATTGATAGGTGGAAGTTTAAGTGGGAGAGTAGGTGGGAGTGACTGATGAGGAGAAAACTGGCCTTGAGAGACAGAGGTTGGAATGCTAGCTGCTCCTTTAGCTACCTTATCAGCATAAGCATTGCCCTGAGCAATGGGATCTGATGCCTTTTGGTGGCCCTTGCAGTGTATGACTCCAGCTTCCTTTGGAAGTAAAGTGGCCTTCAGAAGAGTTTTATTAAAGAGGCATTAATGGTGGAGGACCCTTGCGTAGTGAGCAAACCTCTTTCAGCCCACATAACAGCATGGTGGTGCAGGATATGGAAGGCATATTTAGAGTCAGTATAAATATTGACCTGTAATTCCTTTGTAAGAGTGAGGGCTCAAGTTAAGGCAATTAGTTCAGCTTGCTGAGAGGTAGTGGAGGGGGGCAGAGTGGTAATCTCAATGATAGATGTGAAAGATACTATAGCATAGCCTGTCTNTTAGCTTGAGCTCAGAAGCCTGACATTCCTGTGTTCTTATATTAATAAGAAAAACAAAACAAAATAGTGGTGAAGTGTTGGAGTGGCAAAAAATTTTGGGGGTGGTATGGAGAGATAATGGTTGATGTTTCTCAGGCCTGCTTCAAGCGGTATTAGGGGTGACATGGGAACCTAGAGTGGGATAAATTAAGTTGAAGGAAGATTTTGTGGTCGGGGTGATATTGTGGGGTTGTTAGAAACAGCATTTGTTGTATAGAATGATTGGTGATGGCGTGGATATGGTTTTGGATGAATTGAGAAACTAAATGGAAGATACAAGGTCCGAATAAAAGAAGGAGAAAAATAGGTATTAAAGGACTAAGAATTGGGAGGACCCAGGACATCCAATTAGAGAGTGCCCAAGGGGGTTCAGTGTAATTACTTGCTTGGTTGGCGAGTTTTTGGGAAAAGACCATTAGTTCATTTTACCTTTCCTGAAGATTGAGGATGGTAAGGGGTATGAAGTTTCCACTGAATACCAAGAGCCTAAGAAACTGCTTGGGCGGTTTGACTAGTAAAGGCCGGTCTATTATTGGACTGTATAGAGGCAAGAAGGCCAAACTGAGGAATTATGTCTGACAAAAGGGAAGAAATGATCACAGTGGCCTTCTCAGACCCTGTGGGAAAGGCCTCTACCCGTCCAGTGAAAGTGTCTACCCAGACCAAGAGGTATTTTAGTTTCCTGACTCAAGGCATGTGAGTAAAGTCAATTTACCAGTCCTGGGTGGGGGCAAATCCCTGAGCTTGATGTGTAGGAAAGGGAGGGGGCCTGAATAATCCCTGAGGAATAGTAGAATAGCAGATGGAACACTGAGAAGTGATTTCCTTAAGGATAAATTTCCATGATGGAAAGGAAATGAGAGGTTCTAAGAGGCGGGTTAGTGGCTTGTAACCTATGTGGAAGAGGTTATGAAATGACCATAGAATAGAATGGGCCTGTGAGGCTGGAAGATATTTTCCTTGGTCCAAGAACCATTTGCCTTGTGTGGGAAGAGATTGATAGGTGGAAGTTTAAGTGGGAGAGTAGGTGGGAGTGACTGATGAGGAGAAAAACTGGCCTTGAGAGACAGAGGTTGGAATGCTAGCTGCTCCTTTAGCTACCTTATCAGCATAAGCATTGCCCTGAGCAATGGGATCTGATGCCTTTTGGTGGCCCTTGCAGTGTATGACTCCAGCTTCCTTTGGAAGTAAAGTGGCCTTCAGAAGAGTTTTTATTAAAGAGGCATTAATGGTGGAGGACCCTTGCGTAGTGAGCAAACCTCTTTCAGCCCACATAACAGCATGGTGGTGCAGGATATGGAAGGCATATTTAGAGTCAGTATAAATATTGACCTGTAATTCCTTTGTAAGAGTGAGGGCTCAAGTTAAGGCAATTAGTTCAGCTTGCTGAGAGGTAGTGGAGGGGGGCAGAGTGGTAATCTCAATGATAGATGTGAAAGATACTATAGCATAGCCTGTCTTTGCTGGTGAGTGGCGATTAGGCCTGGTGGAACTGCCATCAATAAATCAAGTGTGATCAGGGTGAGGAATAGGAAAGAAGGAAATATGGGGAAATGGAGTGAATGTCAGGTAGATCAGAGAGATACAGTCATGGGGCTCAGGTGTGGTATCAGGAATAATGTGGGGGTTAGCCTAAAACAGTAAGGTCAATTTGTTTGGACAGAAAGGCTACAGGGCACGGTCCTGGCTCTTGTGTAAGAATTTTGACCACACAGCCCTGTACTTTGGCTATGTATAATGAAAAGGGTTGGGATGAGTTAGGGAGAGCTAGTGTGGGAGCAGCTTCTAGGGCTGTTTTTAAGGAATGGAAAGAGGAGTGGCAAAGGGATTTAGGATCTATGGAGTCAGCTAGGTTTGCTTTTGTGAGTTTATACAATGGTTTAGTCAGGATGGTAAAACTAGGTATCCAAAGGCGGAAGTACCTAACCATGCATAGGAAGGAAAGGAGTTGTTGTTTTGTAGAAGGGGTTGGGGTTTAGGAGATTAGCCGGACACAATCAGCAGGGAGAGCACGTGTGTTTTCATGAAGAATTATGCCAAGATAGGTAATGGATGAGGAAGAAATTTGGGCTTGACTGAAGTAATGACAGCTGTCTGTGAAGCCTTGCAGCAGTACAGCCCAGGTAATTTGCCGAGTGTAATGGGTGTCAGGGTCGGTCCAAGTGAAAGCGAAGAGAGGCTGTGATGAAGGGTGCAAAGCAATAGTAAAGAAAGCAAGTTTGAGATCCAGAACAGAACAATGGGTTATGGAGCGGTTGTGGAGGGAGGTATTGAGGATAGGAGAGTATATGCTTTGGCACCACGGGGTGGATAGGCAAGACAATTTGGTTGCTAAGGTGCAGATGCTGAACTAACCTGTAAGACTTGTCCATTTTTTTGACAGGCAAAATGGGGAAATTTTAAGGAGAGTTTATAGACTTTAAAAGGCCATGCTGTAACAGGCAACTGATAACAGGCTTTAATTCTTTTAAAGCGTGCTGTGGGATGGGATATTGGCATTGAGTGAGGTAAGGGTGATTAGGTTTTAATGGGATGGTAAGGGGTGCATAATGGGTTGCCAAGGAGGGAGTAGAGGTGTCCTATACTTGTGGATTAAGGTGGGGAGATACAAGGGGAGGATGTGAAGGAGGCTTTGAACTGGGGAAAAGGGTGGCAATGAGGCCTAGGAATAGTCAGGGAAGGAGACAATTTAGTTAAAATGTCTTGACCTAATAAGGGAGCTGGACAGGTGGGGACAACTAAAAAGGAGTGCATAAAAGAATGTTGTCTGAGTTGGCACCAGAGTTGGGGAGTATTAAGGGGTCTAGAAGCCTGGCTGTCAATACCCACAACAGTTATGGAGGCAAAGGAAACAGGCCCTTGAAAAGAAGGTAATGTGGAGTGGGTAGCCTCTGCATTGATTAAGAAGTGGACGGACTGTAAGAGTTACCCAAAGCATCTGTGATGGTCCAGAAGGCTTTCAAGGCGATCGGGCTGCATCAGTCTTCAGCTGCCAAGCCCAGAAGATCTGGGAAGGAGTCAGTCAGAGAGCCTCGGGCCAGAGTTTCAGGGGCTCTGGGAGTGGTTGCCGGGTGAGTTGGACAGTCCACTTACCAGTGGGGTCCCGCACAGATGGACATGACTTAGAAGGAATCCTGGGGTGGAGGCATTCCTTGGCCCAGTGGCCAGATTCCTGGAACTTAAGCAAGATCCTGGGGTAGGCTGTCTTGGACGAATGCCTGGCCACGGCGGTTCAGGCGTTCGGAGTTCTTGTATGCTGGAGATGTGGCTGGGATTTGTCTCACAGTGGAGGCAAGGAATTGCAATTCAGAAATACGTTGCTACTTGGCTGCCTCTACTCTATTATTGTATACCTTGAAGGCAAGGTTAATTAGGTCTTGTTGTGGAGTTTGAGGGCCAGAATCTAATTTTTGGAGCTTTTTCTAATGTCGGGAGCAGATTGGGTAAAAAAAATGCATATTGAGAATAAGACGGCCTTCTGGCCCTTCTGGGTCTATAGTGGTAAACCGTCTAAGGGTTGTTGCCAAACAGGCCATGAACTGGGTTGAGTTTTTATATTTGGTGAAAAAGAGCTTAAACACTAACTGATTTGGGAGAGGTCAGATAAAGAAAAAGGAGCATTAACCTTGGCTATGCCTTCAGCTCTAGCCACCTCTTTAAGAAGAAATTGTTGGGCAGGTGGGGGAGGGCTAGTCGCAGAAGGAAACTGTAAGCGGGACCGGGTGTGAGGAAGGGAGGTGATAAAAGGATTACAGGGTGGGGGAGCAGAGGCTGAGGAAGAATTGGTACCTGGCTTGGCCTGGTGAGGAGCAGGCTGGGGAGGAGGGGAGGGGTCAGATGGGTCTGGAGAAAAGGAGCATTCAAATAACTCAGAGCTTGGGGTGGAGACTGAAGGAACAGACAGGAGAGAAAGAAGAAAGATTTGGGATGAGTCATATTGGGAGCAGAGACTAGGGAGGGACCAATGTGTAAAAGAATGCCTGGATGTCAGGCACCTCAGACCCATTTGCCCATCTTTCGACAAAAATCATGCAGGTCTTGTAAAATGGAAAAATCAAAAGTGTCATTTTCTAGCTATTTAGAATCACTATTGAGTTTGTATTGGGGCCAAGCAGTGTTGCAGAAGAAAATAAGACACTTAGATTCGAGGTCAGGTGAGAGTTGAAGAGGTTTAAGGTTTTGAGAACACAGGCTAAGGGAGAAGATGGGGGAATGGAGGGTGGAAATTTGCCCATAGTGAAGGAGGTAAGTTTAAAGAGAAAGGTAGAGACACGGAGAAGAGGGTGGGTGAGCAGCCCTGGACTGCAATGTGGGTGAGCAGCCAAAGCAGGCATCCCCGCAATTGACTTGCCACCAAGGAAATGTGGGTGAATGACCAAGGCAGGCGTCCCTACGGTGATTAGACACCAATGGAGTGTGGGTGAATAATAATCAAGCAAGCGTCCCTGCAGTGATTAAACACCAAGGCAAGACTGTCTTCCTGAGTCCGTGACCAGTGCTGGAGTTTTGGGTTCACTGATAAAATGTGTCTCCTTTGTCTCTAGTAGAGAGGAAAAACAACTGGAGTTGGAAAACTGTCTCTAGTAGAGAGGAAAAACAACTGGAGTTGGAAGAACAGGGAGATTGAAGGGTAGCGAGAGAGGGAGATTGAAGGGTAGCAAGAGAGGCTGGAGAAGAAAGTGAAAAGACTGCTTACCCGATTTGAAATTCATGAGATGTGGCCAGGCGTGGTGGCTCACGACTATAATCCCAGCACTTTGGGAGGCCGAGGCGGGTGGATCACGAGGTCAGGAGTTCGAGACCACCCTGGCTAACATGGTGAAACCCTGTCTCTACTAAAAACAGAAAAAATTAGCCAGGCATGGTGGCGGGCGCCTATAGTCCCAGCTATTCGGGAAGCTGAGGCAGGAGAATGGTGTGAACCCTGAAGGCCAAGCTTGCAGTGAGCTGAGATCGCACCACCGCACTCCAGCCTGAGCTATAGAGCAGACTCTCTCTCAAAAAAAAAAAAAAAGAAATTCATGAGGTGTTCCTTGGGCTCGTTGGTCTGAGGACCCGAGGTCATAGGTGGATCTTCTGACGGAGTGAGGGCGAGGACAGGGGAGCAGTCTACCAAAGGAGTCCTCCTGTCCTGGGTTTCAGGAAAATGTCACACACATCCATGTGAAGAGACCACCAAAACAGGCTTAGTGTGAGCAACAAGGCTGTTTATTTCACCTGGGCGCAGGCGGGCTGAGTCCGAAAAGAGAGTCAGCAAAGGGTGGTGGGATTATCATTATTATTATTTTTTTTTGAGACGGAGTCTCACTTTGTCACCCAGGCTGGAGTGCAGTGGCATGATCTCAGCTTACTGCAAGCTCCGCCTCCCGGGTTCACGTCATTCTCCTGCCTCAGCCTCCTGAGCAGCTGGGACTACAGGCGCTCACTACAGCGCCTGGCTAATTTTTTGTATTTTTAGTAGAGACGGGGTTTCACCATATTAGCTAGGATGGTGTCGATCTCCTGACCTCGTGATCCGCCCGCCTCGGCCTCCCAAAGTGCTGGGATTACAGGCGTGAGTCATCGTGCCCCACCTATCATTAGTTCCTACAGGTTTTGGGATAGGCAGTGGAGTTAGGAGCAATGTTTTGCCGGCAGGGGGTGGATCTCACAAAGTACATTCTCAGTGGTGGGGAGAATTACAAAGAACCTTCTTAAGGGTGGGGGAGATTATGAAGAACCTTCTTAAGGGTGGGGGAGATTGCAAAGTACATTGATCAGTTAGGGTGGGGCAGAAACAAATCCCAATGCTGGAATGTCATCAGCTAAGGCTATTGTCACTTCTTTTGTAGATCTTCAGTTGCTTCAGGCCATCTGGATGTATACGTGCAGGTCACAGGGGACATGATGGCTTAGCTTGGACTCAGAGGCCTGACAATTATCTTGCCCAGGTTGGTCTTGAGCTCCTGGCCTCAAGCAATCCATCTCTCTCCGCCTGTCAAAGTGCTGAGATTACAGGCAGGAGTCAGTGCGCCCAGCCACTCACTGTTATTTGCAACCAGAATGTTCACTTTGATGATAACATTAGTATTTCTCCAGTTCACAAAGTGCTTTCTTGTCTCATTGGAAACACAAGTTTTTTCATCTTCTCAGCTTCTAGTCATTGTTCTAGTCTTCCTCTTGTGGGAAGGGGAGAGGACTAAAATGACTTCTTGAATTCCTTGTAAGTGCTCTTAAAATAACAGTAATCTCTATTGTATATCCAAGGTGAGGACCTTGCTGTTGGATTCCTGTCCCCCAGAGCCTTTAGGCTATAATCTCAGAAGTTCATTCCTACTTCATTTTTGCTCTCCATTTTCCCTTTATTCCATTCCTGATCATGCCTTCCAGGTCATGCTCTATTTGGGATTTCTGTTTTTGTCAAAAAATAGAAGGAACTTAGCAACTTAAGGATTATTCTGCCCAACGTGTTCACTTTACAGAGGAGTTCACTGAAGCAGAGAGCCAACAAGTGTCAATGTTAAACCCACAAATAAGTGGTAGAGCTGGGCCTGAACCTGAGACTACTCTTCTGCCAGATATGTTTTAAAGACATTGAGCTGTCTTTAAAAGTTACCTGTCAAATGAAATATTCTCTCCAACATGTGTGCTTCTCTTATATAGCTAGCCTATAAATATTTGGTTACTGTTGCAGTAGAGATCTACCCAATTTTATAATATTTCACAGATTATATTGTATATTTTCAATTCTTCCAGAGTGTGCTTATTCACCTAATGTGTATGGTCTGTGTTGGTCTTCGAATCAACAAACATTTATTGAGCATCTACTATGTGCCAAACATAATATAGGCATTGGGGACATGAGAACCAATGTCCTTCCACTCTCCCCGTGGTGGGTTTTGGCCTGATTTTAACTGGAAGTATTATTTGGATTTCTGTAGTTTCATTCAACATTGGATCATTAGTAACTCTTTAGATTTAGTGTAAATGGTCCTGTAAATGTGAGAAAATTAGTAACAAGAATTGAACTCTAACAAGGTGTTCAAATGCTGACTTGAAAGCCTTTACCTAGGCAGGCGTGGTGGCTCACACTTGTAATCCTAGCACTTTGGAAGGCTGAGGCGGGCAGGGCGCTTGAGGCCAGGAGTTCGAGACCAGCCTGGGTAACACGGTGAAACCCCGTCTGTAAAAAAATACAAAAATTAGCCTGATGTGGTGGCACACAACTATAGTACCAGCTACATGGGAGGCTGAGGCAGGGGGATGGTTTGACCCTGAGTGGCGGAGGTTGCAGTGAGCCGAAATAGTGCCACTGCACTCCAGCCTGGCTGACAGAGCAGGACCCTGTCTCAAAAATAAATAAATAAATAAATAAATAAATAAATAAATAAATAAAGACTTTACCTGTGCATTTAGGATTTTTTTGCACTGCAGAGGACCCAAGGACCTTTATGTATCATCTGTCTGTCTGTCTATTTAATCTATAGAGAAGGTCTCACTCTGTCGCTCAGGGTGGTGCGATCATAGCTCACCGCAGCCTCCAACTCCTGCGCTCAAGCGACCCTCCCACCTCAGCCTCCCGAGTAGCTGAGCCCACAGACACTGGCCACCACCTGCCTTGGCTTTCCAAAGTGCTGGGATTACAGGCGTGAGCCACCCAGCCAAGAACCACTATTTAAATGTCGCCGAGCGTGGTTTAAAAAGTCTCCCAATTCTGAGGGGGCAAGGGTTGAAAAACTATTGGATCCTATGTTCGGTACCGAAATGACAGGATGATTCGTACCATGAACCTCAGCATCATGCAATATACCCAGATCACATCTGCACATGTAGCCCCTGAATCTAAAATAAAAGTTGAAACTATAAAAAAAAAAAGTCTCCCAAATTTGTTACAAAAATGCCAACGAAGGTTAATCTCGGGTAATCTAATTCCGTTTCCTGGTGTTTTCTTTTTTCTTTTTTTCTTCCAGTCGGCTCCACCTACAGAGAGGCCCAACAGGGGGCTCGCGCGCTCGTTTGGGCTCGGCGGCCGGAGAAGACGGGCTCACTGGGCCGGAGCCGCCCCGCCAGGGTTGGGTCGTGGCTGCCGGGGCTCGTCGCCAGAAGGCCTCCTGGGCCGCCCTTCGGCTCTCCCGGGGCTGGGCGGCGCTGTCTGGCTCTTCCTGCCGCGCTCTGGCCACTCCCCCCTCCGCCCCTTGCTTGGCCTGGCCGTGGCGGCCTTGCTCTGCAGGCAGTGCTTCCCTCGGGCGTGGGTCTGCAGGTGCAACCCTGACTCCTCCCTGAGCCCCGCAAGGCAGCCCTGGGGTGCTCCCGGCGGGGTTGCCCGGCTGACCCTGCCCTTGTTCTGTGTTGCAGGAGAGCCGGACAGGGCAGCGGCCGGCACTACCGCGCCGCGATTTGCGCAGAGCTGAAGAAGACCCTGACCATTGAAGAGGTGGACCCCCGCCCCGTCGGGCTCACGAGGTAGGGGGCTGGCTTATCCCCTTCTACTCTCCCCTTCTCGCCACCACACACTCCCCGCAGGCTTCCTTCTTGAATCAAGTTCCCAGTTCCCAAGCGAGGGGGCGACCCAGAGACTGGAGGGCAACTTCGTCCTGGTCTAGGAGGTTGAAGCCCTTTCCAAGGTCTAAAGTGCTAAAGGAAGATTGTTCCCCTACAACACGCTTATAGGCCGCTTTCTCAATGCTCAGAGTTGTTGCCTTAGAAACAGAGAATTCTGATTTGCACATGACTTTGTATGTGCAAGTTATTGGTTTAACACAGGTACATAGACCTGATCCTTTGCTTCGTTCCACCTCAGTGCCGGAATCGAATTATTCGGCCTCTGCCTCCCTGAAACCAGCCCGGCAACCCCCGTGTTTCCATGTGAACATACGCCTCTGGTGTATTGCAGAGATTTGGGATTGGATTTTTTTTTTTTTTTTTTTTTTTTTTTTTTTTTGAGGCGGAGTCTCGCTCTGTCGCCCAGGCTGGAGTGCAGTGGCACGATCTCGGCTCACTGCAAGCTCCGCCTTCCGGGTTTACGCCATTCTCCTGCCTCAGCCTCCGGAGTAGCTGGGACTACAGGCGCCCGCCACCGCGCCCGGCTAATTTTTTGTATTTTAGTAGAGACGGGGTTTCACCATGGTCTCGATCTCCTGACCTTGTGATCCGCCCACGTCGGCCTCCCAAAGTGCTGGGATTACAGGCGTGAGCCATCGCGCCCGGCCGGGATTGGATTCTTTTAGGGATGTGGGCAGCTGGTCCACTGAAATGTGGAAGTCACTTTGGCTCTGCCTGTTGCCATTCTGGTAACACAGTATCATCTGGTGTGGAGATGAGAACCTCAGACAGTGTGAAGCAGGCAGTGGGTCTCAGTGTTGGAGACCTCCAGGGAGAGGGAGAAAGGCAGCTGTAACCCTGAAGTATTACCAGCATGGAGCCTGTTAACTAACATGGCTAACATGGATTATTTGGATGAGCACTACTTCCTGGGATTCACGTGCTGAATGACATTCATCCTCAAATCATCCTTCAATCTAGGTGGAGTGGCTGGAGAACACATGTGTACCCTGTGTATACTTGTCAATAACCGATGAGTTCTGCACCGAATGGGTCCAGGCTGAAGGCTAGGCTCCTTTGTTCTGTTATTTGTCTAGACATTGCGTTGTAAGGAATTAGCCCATGAGAGCTGTGACTATGTTAGTTTTACTCACTGCTAAATCCCTGAAGTCTAAAATGGTTCCTGGCATGTGGCAGAAGCTTAAAAAATTGTTGAATGAATGAATTTTGTAGATAAAAATGTCTTCTCACCAATATGGCCACCTCTGTACAAACAAATCAATATCATCCCTTTGGCATCTCAGCTTTCATTTCTTCCAGTGATTCCAACCCCTCTTGGGATGTGTTGGTCTATGACAGTGGTTGTCTGGCACAGCGATCCGCAACCTGTTTGGCACCAGGGATCAGTTCTGTGGAAGATAGTTTTTCCATGGATTGATGGGGGTTGGAGGGGATGGTTTTGGAATGAAACTGTTCCACCTCAGATCCTCAGGCATTAGATTCTCATAAGTAGTGCGCAACCTAGATCCCTTGCTGTGCATTTCATGATAGGGTTTGCACTTCTATGAGAGTCTAATGCTGCCCCTGATCTGACAGGAGGCAGAGCTGGGCGGTATGCTTGCTTTGTCTGCTCCCCTCCTGCTGTGCAGCCAGATTCCTGACAGGCTACCAGTCTTTGGCCCCGGGGTTGGGAACCCCTGGTCTGGCATGCATCAGAATCAGTTGGGGCTTGTTAAAAAAGAATGCTAGGCTTTGTCTTCAGAGTTTCTGATTCGATAGGCCTGGGATGGGGCTTGATAATTTGAATTTCTTTCTTTTTTTTTTTGTTCTTGAGATAGGGTCTCACTCTGTCACCCAGGCTGGAGTGCAGTGGCATGATCATGGCTCACTGCAACCTTGACCTTCCAGGCTCAAGCGGTTCTCCCACCCCAGTCTCCCAAGTAGCTGAGACCACAGGTACATGCCACCATTCCTAGATAATTTTTTAATTTTTATTTTTGTAGCGATGGTTGCCCAGGCTGGTCTTGAACTCCTGGGCTCAAGTGATTCTCCTGCTTTGGCCTCTGGAAGTGCTAGGATTATAGGTGTGAGCCATTGTGCCTGGCCTATGCTAGGTGATACTGATGCTAGTGGTCTCGGGCCACATTTTGAGAACCACAGGCTTACAGGGCCTGGCGAAACTGCTGGTTACACTGCTGTTGGTCTGCCTCAGCTATGGCACTATCGCAAAACATAGAGGTTGGGGATCTGGGACTAGACTAAAGGATTTCAGATTCCCCAAACAGCTGATCATTTTACCCTTCTGTTTAAAATTCACTAATGACTTTCCATTGTTTGTAGTATGAAAATCAAGATCCTCAGAAAGGAGGCCAGACGTGTAGCTCACGCCTGTAATCCCAGCACTTTAGGAACCTGAGGCAAGTGGATCATGAGGTCAGGAGTTTGAGACCAGCCTGGCTAATATGGTGAAACCCCACCTCTTCTAAAAATACAAAAAAAATTAGCTGGGCGTGGTGGTGCATGCCTGTAATCCCAGCTACTTGGGAGGCTGAGGCAGGAGAATTGCTTGAACCTGGGAGGCGGAGGTTGCCGTGAGCGGAGATCACGCCACTGCACTCCACCCGGGGCGACAGTGTGAGAGTCCGTCTCAAACAAAAAAAAAAAAAAAAAAAAAATCCTCAGTAAGGCTTCAAAGTCTCTTGTGTCCCCACTGTAGTGTCTTTGTAGATGCCATTGCTTTTGTCTGTGCCAAGCCTTTTGCCTCCTATTTTGAATAGTTAACTCTTGGTTGTTAGTTCAAGTGTTGCTTACTTAGGAACGCTTTTCCTGACTTCCCCAAATGGTCAAATCCTTCCATTATGTGCTTTCATAGCACCATATATTTATATCATTAACACTTGGTACTGGAGTTATAACTTAATATATGTATCTTCATTATTATCTGGTTAATATCTGTTTTCTCTACTATACTTTAGCTTCATGAAGGCAGAGACCTTGCCCATTTTGCCTCCTGAGTGTATGCTGGCTCTTACTTTAGTACCTGGCATGTCATTGCCATTCAGTAACTATTTTGATATGATTGAATGAACATTGTCTCCATGGATATGTACTGTTCTGCTTTGCGGCTCTATTTTCTTTGTAGGTCAGGGTTGATGTCCATTTCTGTGGAGTTAACTTTGGTGATATTTTGATCTGCCATGGTCAATATCAGGAAAGGCCCCATCTTCCCTTCACACCTGGTGAGTATGGGGAGACCAAGTGACTGCTTCAGGAAAAAAAGATACAGGGAGTTTTCAGAATCATGCCCTTGGTCTCAGGCAGTGCTCTGTTGGTGTCTGCCTGCCATCAGTGATGGTTCAGTTAGATGTGTCCGTCTCACTGGGAATTGGGATCACTAGATTGTGAGCCCCATGAGGGCAAAGTCTGTGCCTGTCTTGCTCAATATTATATCCCCCAGCTTAGCATTGTATGTGGCTCTTAGTAGGTGCTCAGTAAATACTCTAAAAATGAAGAAATGAACAAATGAATTTTCACCAAAATTCTGTTCACCAGAATTATCATTAGTCCTAGTCATTCATTCTCTTTCCTTGCTTGATATTGCCCCTATTTTGTTTCTTCACTGAAGGATCACAGACATCTGTTTGCAGCTAAAACTTCAGCCTCACAGACACATTCCCAATAAAACGTAATGCCAAAGGATCAGAGAGAAGAAAAGGGTATGGATTTCTTAGCAGCCGTCTGTCTGATTTTTGTTCCCAATCTACTTCTAGATCTTTAACATGTGGACAAGTGACTGATTTTTGTTGTTGAAATGTGTTTAAAGGGATATAAGTATAGCTTAGCATGTATAGAGTACATGTATATTTTATACAGATGTATATTATTAAAGATAGAGTGATTGCAAATAGTTACCGTGTTTTGGTCTCAGGGTATTTGATTGTATCTCAACAGTTGGAACCATTTCCTTCTGTTTATATTTGCTGAAATACTGGTTGGGGGGAAGATGTCATACTCAATTGAGTTATTCCCCTGGCAGCTCAAGTAGGAAACATTATAATTACTTCAGAAAATTCAGAGGTGAAAGAGGAAAGGACAGACAACATTAGTTCATCCAGTTGAGCCAAGTACTGTCTGAATAAACACAGTTCATGTCCTTGAGGGCCCTATAGTCCAGCAGAAGAGACTTGAAAACAGATAAATAGGATGAACATTGTCATTGGGGTGCTACAGGAGGTCCCAGTGATGAGGGTCAAAAGTACCTGTGTACCTGTGATTCTCTGTGCTTTTGCACATTCTTGAAATTTTCATTTGTGTCATGGTAAGACTGGGACTACTATAGCTTCCCCAGGTTGTGATTGTGAAATCTTATGTTTACTTTCCTCTGCTTTGGGTATACCACCCTTATCTCTCTGCCTGCGTATGGAGAGGGGGAAGGACACCTAAACTCCCTCAGCTCCAAAAGCTGTTGGACTAGCCTGTCGATCAGTGTTTTCTCATCTCCATGGTGTTGTGTTTTACAGATAACCTAATCTTTAAACAATATGTTTTCAGGAATGGAGTTTTCTGGGACAGTGTTGGAGACAGGCACAGATGTCAGCACAGTTAAAGAGGTAAATTAGTTGAAGTCTAGGGAATCAATATATCTGGAGCTATGAAAAATGTGCTAACTTCATTTGTAGCCGAAGGGTCTTGCTTCTACTGGCTTTTGCCTGCAGACACCAAAGGGAAACCTAAATAGAAAGGTAAGAAACAAATTCTGAATTGGGGAAAGGAAATCATTGGAAGTTCCTGGCTGCATTAAACTTTTTATTATGAATAAAAGGCAGCACCTCAGCCTTTAACTGAGAGGACAGAGAACTTGAGCCTCTTGTGAAGTTAAGACTGGGCTTCTAATTCAAATCAGCCTTTGCCTTACTCTATCTCATCGTCTCAAATGTGCTCACTCAAATTGGCTTGACAATCTGGTGGTGGTATTGAGAGAATTATTATTTTATTTACTAAACATTAACTCTGAATAGATAATTAAGACCAACCTGTGTCTTTTGGAGTCAGAGATGTGCATTTTTTTTTCTTTTTTGATTAACTCAGGAAAAGGAATGCAAGGTCATGCATTTGCACATATCTTTAATGGTATGTTTCCTTTAGGGAGATAGAGCTATTGGCATAAGAAACTTTAATTGTATGGTTGAAGAATGCATCACTGACCAGAAGGTATCTGTACCACTCAAGATTAATGGTTGAAGATGTTTTTTCTCCTTTGTTTTTCTTTAATTTCCACCTATCCCTCGTTCCTGTCTTCCCCTCTCCTTCTTTTTCTTTGTGTTTATTTGGTCATGTCTTGTTTCTCAGCTAAGCACTTCATTTTTTTCAAATGTTAAACTCCTTCTCTTCATTAACGTGACACTTTGCACAGAGCTTTGTTTGCGTTGAGTGTTTTAACGAAGAACAACATTTTGTTTTCTGAGTCCTCGAGCTGGCTGTTCATTTGGACTAGGTAGTTTTAGTAGAAAAACTGGTTTTGGGCATTGAGCTGGATGTAATGGGCTACTCCCGGACACAAAGCTTATGAAAGAGATAGCCCTGGGAATGGAGCCAGCCAGGGTAGTCTAGTACGGTTGTGCAGGGTGTGAATGGTGCCCCCTGGTGGTGGACAGTACACAATTGTCCCCCCCAGCTTTATTGAGGTAAAACTGACATATTAGACCATTCACCCATCACAGTACCGTGATCTGTGTTCAGTTCTCTACCTGTTGGCTCCTTCCTGAGCCAGATGCTAGCCTTGGGGTTTTGAAGTCTGGTGCATTCAAGTCCTGAAATCTGCTACAGCTTGCTTAGTTTTGACTTCCTCTGGGCTTGGTTATGGGCAGGTGTTTGCCTTTGCCAATCAGTCACTGAATCAAATCCTAATATTTACTGAGCAGCCTTTATGACTAGGTACATCCACTCAATCCGTAAGTCACTATTATCTCTTTTATAGGACCTGTGGCAGATTCCAGAAAAGGTCTCCCTACAAGAAGCTGCTGTCCTCCCTATAACTTGTGGCACTGCAATTTTTGCTCTTGAGCATCGGGCCCATTCCCAGCCTGGGTAAGGACTGTGTAGATGACAGAAGGCTAGAAGGCACCCATCTCTTGGTTTCAGAAGTGTCCAACAAGGCCGTGCCCCACCTCTTCCCTTCCTTTCCCTTCCTTTTGGCTGACGACAGGCCAAAGGGAGGTAGCCACTTGAGATTGGGGTTTTTTGACTGTGAGGACATCCCTCTGTCTGAGAGGAAATGATAGACTGTGAACTTGGTCAGTGTGAACTGGAGAAATACCTCTCTCAAATGTGACCACTCTGGAGATCTCATAAAAAATACTAAAGTGTGAGAGTTGGTTTATTTAAGCTCATTTCCCTCTGAGTTTGTTAGAGGCCCATGATATTTGTTTCTGTGAGGCCTTGTTGAGTGTGCCAGATGGGACATTTCAGAAGAAAAGGTGCTGAAGTTTGACTCTTTACCTTGAGCATCCATACTGCTTCTTGATCTTTTCAGAGAGCTGAGACTCAGAATTGCTTCAGAGAGGTGGGTTTAGTTGAGCTGTGGCTCAACTCATCTTGTAACATGCTCATCACCTTGTAACATTGGGCAGTATCTAATATGAGAAGGATTTTAAGATAGAATTTCTGAAGAATAAATTGGAGTGGTAGCTCAAAGGAAAGGTTGCCACTGATATGAGGGAGAGGCTACCAAGAGAGATTTAGGAATCTTTTTCCTAGCAAGTCTTCAAAACTGAACCAAATTAACGCTAATCTGGAAGTCACATCCGTAAGCTTACAGGGTAGAGAACAGATGTATACGAAGGTTTGAATGAAACAACGTCTAACATTCGTGCTTTAAAATGTTCTGTTTCTAAAATATTTGTGAAATCATATTACTGGTTGACTTTTGAAGGTTTCGGAAGTAGCATTCATCTTTCGTGGGCACAGAGAAATTGTTTTAGTGATGGCAGCAGCTGGAGCACAGGCCTTGCAGTGATGTGACAACAAATGTTCTTCAGGCTAAGGTATTTGTATGTTAAAGTCACCATTTAAAAAAATCATAACTCCAGTTTTCAAGCACATATTTATTCAAACAATATATTCATTCATTGATTAAAAACTACGTGCAAGGCATTGGGGATATAAAGTAACCCAGAGCAGGGTCTTGCCATCTATTCGCTTACAGACTAGGGAGGGGGCCTAGAAGCAAATCACTCATCCTTCCAGCTACTAGACCCTGGCAAGGACTGACCCACTTCATGCCTTCTGCACATGCTATTTTCTTTACCTGTAATGCTCAGAGCTGTCGTTCAGATTTAAACTCAAATGTCACTTTTTCAGAGAAGTATTCTCTGTCCCTCAGTCTAGGTGAGTCCCCTCTCCCTCCTCTGTACATGTGATTTCATAGCACCCTCTACTTCTCTTTCATAATACATAGCTCAGGGTGTGGTTATTTGTGTCATTATCGGGTTATTGTCTCCCTCTTACTGGACTGTAATCCCCATAAAGGCAGTGACATTGTCTCTTTGGTTCATCCCTGTAGTCCTGCACCTAGCATGGTACCTAGAACATAGTAGGCCCTCAAGAACTATTTCTTAAATGAATGAATGAATGAATAAAATAATGAAAAAAGACTTAGGTCTCTTCACAAGTATCTTTCTAAGGCTTTGAGTGTTGGAAAAGGGGGATTTCTTAGAGAAGGTGGACATTTAAGCTCACTTTTAAATAATTGGTAGCTGTTGAATAGAGGAAGAAGGGAAGTGAAGGCCATTTTAGTGGTGGGAAGACTTATTAGAAGATAGAGAACTAAGAACTAGCATGGTGCATTCAGAGAATTACAGATAGCATCTTGGGAGCCAAGGACCTGGGGGGAAATGGTGGAAGGTGACTCTAGAGAGGAAGGCAGAGATAAGATCATGAGGGGCCTTGTGTGGGGCTGAAGAATTTGAACATTTATTGGAAGCTATTGAGAGCAGTTGAGGATTTAAAGTAGGGAAGTGACATGATATTTTTGCATTTGGTGGTAGCCATGGGAATAAGGGTTAGGGGAAAGGTCAAGGGTAGTCTGGAAGTAATAGGGCAGGCTCTTGGAACAATCCAAGCCAGGATTAGGATAGGCTACCTGAACCAAGGCAGTGGAAGCAATGCATTGAGAGATACTGAAGTGGAAAAAAGTAGATACTTTGGTACCTGGAGAGCATCCTGCTCTAGTCAAAAGAACAAGGACTTTAAAGTTAGTCTGACGTAGGTTCAGATTCCAGCTCTGCCTCCAGCTTAATATTGTCAGTTTTCTCACTTGTAAAAGAATGCTTTCTCCATGCAGTTGTTGTGCGAATATTGAGATTACACGTGCAGTGCCTATTAGAGGGCGGGGCATGTCAGTAAGAATCTCTTTAAAAAGAATCCTGTTATTATTAGACATTGAGTGGGAAGGAGCAAACTAAGTTAACTCGAGGAGTTGCCATCTTACTGAGATTGAGAACACAGGCGGGAATAGCGAGTTGGGTTTTCTCTGTGTTGAATGTGAGGTTCCTGTGGAGCATGCAATTGGATAGCCAGAGGGCAGCTAGGTATATAGGTCTGGAGATAATTGGATTGGTCTGGAATTCCTTTAGGGGACATCTCTCCTTTCTCATATTAAGTTCCATTTGGGGAGGACATGTGAGTTCTGAAAGTAATCATAGATACCAGGAGGCTCCTCAAGTGATATGAACACATTTCATGTTAAAAGGATTGGCTTTTAGCTCCTGTTTGGGGGAGAGACTGTAATTGGTTTTATTGTCTAGAGCTATTGGTTATTTAACATTTCGAGGAAGATAAAATTGTACAAATTGTTTTAAATCATTATAAATTGTTATAAATAGTAGAGAGAAAAGCTCACTTTAATTAATATATTAAAAGTAAGCTAATCTGTTTTTTCTTGAACAGCAATAATGGTTTTAAACAAAAGCAAGCAAAAATAGAAGTGTTACCATGCCACCTATGTGGAACAGGTCATGTTGATTACACCCTGAATCCACAGCATTTCATATTGCTTCCAAAGTGCCTCCACAGCAATGATCTTACCCTTGATCCTCACAAAGCCCCTGAGAGCATGGGTAGTGTAAGTGTTTATTATCCCTATTTCACAGATCAAGAAAGCGAGGCACCAAGAGAGAAAATGGTTCACTGCAGGTCTCATGGAGACCTAGGGAGAATCTTGGGATTCAATTCAGGTGCCTGACCCTAGAGCAGTGTCTGCCCACTGTGGCACTGTGTGCTAGTAGCCCTCAGGGAACTGCGACTATTTCAGGGTTCCACCAGGGAATATTTGAGGGAAGCATTCAGTTTCAAATAGTTATGAGTAAGTTTGGAATCTTTTAAGGGCACCAGTGTTCTTGGAGTATTTCATTGCAAATTCACTTTGAGACTAAAGGGCTTGGGCTGGTGGGTGCTGCCCCGTGGTGAGGCATGTCTAGGCAATGCTTGAGTGTTTGCAGCTTTTCTGGAAACTTCCAAACCCCAGACTTCCCCATAGTATTGCTCGCCACCATCTATGCCATCTGTTTCAGGCTTTAGGTATGGCTTTCTGCTAGGGTGATGGAGTGGAAAAGCATGGGCTTTGGAGTAACACAGCAGTGGGCTTGAGTAGTTGTTCTAACACCTGCTACCTGGACGACCCTGGTTGATTGCTTTAGCTCTCTGAGTCTATGTCTCTGTCTGTAAACTGGGAGTAATTGTATCTCCTCAATAATGTTCTTCTCAGGTTCAAATAGAATAAATGATTGCATGGTGTTATAGTGGCTTCAGTTTATCTAACACTTTGTTTTCGAAGTGCTTTATATACAGTGTCCCATTTAATTCTTTTTCCTTTATTTCTCTTTAGCCTGGAGATATTTTTCTTTTTTTTTTAAACAGAGTCTCGCTCTGTCGCCCAGGTTGGAGTGCAGTGGCATGATCTCGGCTCACTGCAACCTCCACCTCCCAGGTTCAAGCAATTCTTCTGCCTCAGCCTCCTGAGTAGCTGGGGCTACAGGTGCATGCCACCACACCCAGTTAATTTTTGTATTTTTAGTAAAGACGGGGTTTCACGATATTGGCCAGGCTGGTCTCGAACTCCTGACCTTGTGATCCACCCACCTTGGCCTCCCAAAGTACTGGGATTACAGGCGTGAGCCACCGTGCCCAACCCTTGATTTTTTTTTTTTTTTTTTTTGAGATAGAGACTCGCCCTGTCGCCCAGGCTGGAGTGCAGTGGTGCATCTCAGCTCACTGCAGCCTCCACTTCCCAGGTTCAAGCGATTCTCCTGCCTCAGCCTCCCGAGTAACCGAGTAGCTGGGACTACAGGCGCGTGCCACCACGCCCAGCTAATTTTTGTATTTTTAGTAGAGATGGGGGATTCGCCATATTGTCTAGGCTGATCGTGAACTCCCGACCTTGTGATCTGCCCACCTGGGCCTCCCAAAGTGCTGGGATTATAGGCATGAGCCACCGTGCCCGGCCTCCGATAATTTTTTAAATGTCTTACTTTACTGATGAGGTAACTGAAACCTTGAGAAGCTGGCAGGTAGTATGGAGGTTAAATGCATGGACTCTGGAGATGAATTACTTGGGTTTGCGCCCCAGCTCTGTCTCCCATTTGCTGTGCGACCTTCCTTGGGCAACAAGTTACTTAACTTCTTCTGCCTCAGTTTCTTCAAAAACAAGGATAATAATACTGTATATTTCACTGGGCTATTATAATTAAATGAGTTATTCATATATGTAAAACGTTTAGAATGTTAACTGGCAAATAGTAACAAAATGTATTAATTCTTACTAAGTATTTCGCCTAGGTTAACACAGCTAGTGAGTGGCAAAGCCAGGATTTGGACTAAGGTCTCTCTAACCTCAAGATCTTTCTATTGAATCATGTTTTACCCTCTAGGAAGTCTTTCCTGATCCTCTAGATTTAGGTTGGATACCTCTTGTTTACATTTCTGGGCCCCTCTTTATTTCCCCCATCACTCTGCTATATCTTGCTTTCTTGGCTCTAAAGGATCCGTCTTGTGTCCTTACTGCTTGATTCATAGTAGATGTTCAATAAATGTGGTTTTCATTTGCATTTGAGAAGACTTTCTGAGTGTCTCTTGAACCACCTTCTAGCTATCCCTGTTAGGGTTCCAGGATTACTAGAAATGTGGACCTCGTGGCTAGTAGGGCATGGAGGGGCCAGTGAGATTGTCTGTGTTGGGCCTGATGTGTGGGCTCAAGGCCAATGCCAGGGCAGCAACGTCACAATGATTTCCTTGAGTAGCACCCTTTGGCTAGAGATGGAGTAGGTGGGGTACCCCTTTCTTGGGACATGTTCTGGATAATCAGATATCTTGTGTTCTTGATGCAGGTAATATAGCTGCTGCTGGAAGTGATGAGAAGTGCAAGGTGGCGGTGCAGAGGGGTGTGCAGTCCAGCATGAACTACAGTTAGGGCAGCCTGAAGGAGGCAGTGAGGAAGCTGTTGGGCTAGGGTGGGGTGAATGTGGCCATCGACATGGTGGGAGGAGACATCTGCCTGGAGGCTCTCCTTAGGTACGTGATGGTCTGTCTAGAGTGGGCTAGAGCTGAAACCTTTCCTGATCCCTGCCTTCCCTCTGGCCTTGCTTCTCTCTCATCTTTGCTGTTCACTTCTCCTGTAGGCATCAGCATCAACGAGAACAGCGAGTGGGTGGGTGAAAAGGAATAGAAGCAGAGAAAATCAGGAAATGCTTATATATAGCAAAAACAAAATACCCAACTGGAAAATATCCAAAAAATGACTGCAGACTCTCTAGTTGGCAATGCCAAATGCTTTAGAAATTATTCATGTGTTAAATACAGCTATGCCAGTTCCCACTAACTACTTTATATCCATGTCTGGGGGGAATTCTTGCAGAGGGCATTGTTCAGCTGTTAGAATTACTGGGGTGGCAGTTCCCTTTTTCCCAGGTCACTGTGGACCAAGGTACAGGCTCTTCTGATCTTACTGCTTTCTGAAGCAGCCAGCAGCGTAGGTAATTCCTTGACTTGTTTTATTTAAAAAATATCACTGGAGATTTAGTAGGAGTGTTGTATCACACCAATTCTCATTCCGTTTTCAACCAAGGATTCTGGAGTACTCTGATAGCGTTGGTTTCATTTCTTACGTCATCCTGGCAAGCATAATGTTGTAGTTTATCTCAGTTTCAGGTAGAAGTCGCAGAAGCAGAGACAGTAGCCTACCCACAAAAGAGATCCAGTTGATTCTCTAGCCCCTGAGCTGGGTGGCAGGCAGTCTATATGTTTGCTCACCTCTGCACCATGCCTGGTGCTGTGCTTAGAGAAGAAGCAAAGGTAGGAGTGTGTAGTCCAAGTGGAAAGCCAGGATAGAGAGCTGGTAAAACTTGCTCATCTCTTACCTTCCTCCTTGCCTTCTGGATAATTGCGTTTTAGCAATAGCTTCTCATTGCCCTTCTAAAGAAGAAAAGCAAAAAACAAAAGCCAAACAAATATACACATATTTTATGTACAAGGTGTTTGCAAAAGTTGTTTCTGTAACTCATTGCTTAGCAATGGTACTGTAGGGGACTTTTCATACTGGGCTGCAGAATACTTATGAATTTTTGTAGATTATTTAAAATTCTCTAAAGAGGCACATGTGTTAAAGGAATCCTAAAGTAAGTCTTTGTATGAAGCAAATGGTCCTTCCCTCATTAAAGTGTATGTCTTCTTATTCCTGCTTCCTAAGTTCATAATCTTCAAACTGAGTTGTCTCAGTACAACTCAGACATTTGGAAACAAATGGAATGACATTTTTTTTTTTTTTTTTTGATGGCAGAGTCTCGCTCTGTCCCCCGACTGGAGTGCATGGCCAGACTCTCAGCCTCACCTGCAAGCTCGCCTCCCGGGTTTAAACGCAATTCTCGCTGCCTCACCTCTCCGATAGCTTGGATACAGCGCCCGCACCTCGCCCGCTATTTGTATTTTAGTAGAGACGGGTTTCACCGTGTTAGCATTGTCCGATCTCCTGCCTCGTGATCCGCCCGTCTCGCCTCCCAAAGTGCTGGATTACAGGCTTGATCCACCGCATGCCCGCCGACATTTGTTTATAATGCCACAATTTTCTCCACATAAGTGGTGAGGTAGTTTAAATAATAGTCTTGATTCTCTCTCTCTTTTTTTTTTTTTCTTTTTTGAGACAGGGTCTCACTCTGTTGCACAGGCTGGAGCACAGTGGTGCAATCATGGCTGCATGGCTCACGCAGCCTTGACATCCTGGGCTCAAGCAGTCCTCCTGCCTCAGCCGCCTGAGTAGCTGGGTGTATTAGTCTGTTCTTACACTGCTAATAAAGACATACCTGAGACTGGGTAATTTATAAAGGAAAAAGGTTTAATTGACTCACAGTTCAGCATGGCTGGGGAGGCCTTAGGAAACGCACAATCATGGTGGAAGGGGAGGCAAACATGTCCTTCTTCACATGGCAGCAGCAAGGAGAAGTGCTGGGGAAAAGCCCCTAATAAAACCATCAGATCTTTGGAGAACCTACTCACTATGATGAGAACAGCATGAGGGTAACTGTCCCCATGAGTAAATTACCTCCCACTGGGTCCCTTCCACGACATGTGGGGATTATGGGAATTACAATTCAAGATGAGATTTGGATGGGGACACAGCCAAACCGTATCACTGGGACTACAGGCATGTGCCACAATGCCTGGCTAATATTTTTATATTTTGTAGAGACAAGGTCTCACTATGTTGCCGAGGTGGTCTTGACCTCCTGGGCTCAAGTGATCCTCTTGCCTTGGCCTCCGAAGGTGCTTGGATTATAAGTTTAAGCCACGGCACCTGGCTCAACAGCCTTGAGTCTAAAGTGGGCCCCCTTATAAAATTATCTAGTTCCTTTGGTTCCCTAATACCTTGCTTATGGCATATATAACATATGGCATATAAAATGGCATATATGGCTTTTTTTTTTTTTTTTTAACTGAGAAGCCCAAAGTAATAAATGATGGTTCACTCCTGCCACTTTGCAAGGTCAAGAGGAGTGCCCAGCTGTGGATTTAATACATTTGGTTTTTTAAATGTTGGTAAAATATACTATAACCTAATATTTATCATTTTAATGATTTGTAAGTGTGCAATTCACTGGCATTAAATACAGTCATAATGTTGCATAATCATCCCCAACAAAACTCTATACTTGTTAAACATTAGCTACCTCTTTTCCCTTCCCCAGCCTCTGGTAACCTCTGTCCTACTTTCTGTCTCTGTGAATTAATGTACATTGCTCTTTTTTTATTCTCCTTTTTTTTTATTGTGGTAAAAAACAGATAACATAAAATTTACCATCTTAACCATTTTCAAGTGTACAGTTCCGTAGTGTTAATTATATTCACATTGTTGTGTGACAGATCTCAATAACTTTTTCATCTTGTAAACCTGAAACTCTATAGCCATTAAACAACAACTCTCCTTTCCTCCCTTTCCCTAGCCCTTGGTAACCACCATTCACTTTCTGTTTCTATGAGTTGACTGCTTTAGATACCTCATATAAGTGGAATCATACATATTTGTCTTTTTGTGTTTGGCTTATTTCACTTAGCATAATGTTCTCAAGGATCATCTATGTTATTGCATGTGACAGGATTTCCTTCCTTTTTAGGGCAGAATAGTATTTCATTGTATGTATATATCACATTTTGTTTCTCGTTTGTCTGTTGATGGACACTTGGGTTGCTTCTACTTCTTGGCTGCTGTGAATAGTGCTGCTGTGAATATGGCTGTGCAAACATCTCTTTGAGACCATGCTTTTAATTCTTTTCGATGTATATCAGAAGTGGAATTGCTGAACCTATTTTTAAGTTTTTGAGGAACCTTCATACTGTTTTCTGTAGTAGTTGCACTATTTTATAATTCCACCAACAGTGCACAGGGGCTTACATTTCTTCACATCCTCGCCATTTGTCACTTGTTATTTTACGAGACTAGCCTTCTTAATGGGTGTGAAATGTATGTTGCTTTTTTATAATTTCTTTTTCTTCTTCTCTTTCTCCTCAGCCTGGCATGGGAGGGCAGGATTGTGGTGGTGGGATTTGCTGGAGGAAACATTGCTTCTGTACCAGCCAACCGTCTGCTCCTGAAGAATGTCTCTGCCATGGGCCTGTACTGTGACTGATACAAAGAAATGAACTTTCCCATCTTCTCTAAGAGCCTATCTTCAGTGCCTCAGTACTGCCAGCAAGGGCACATCCAACCATATGTCGGAATGGTTTTCAAGCTGGAGGAGGTGAGACACACTTAAGGGATGTGATGCAGGTGAGGCCAGGAAATAATTTATGCAAGCTACTGGGCAGTTTATCTCTGGATGCTATAAATCCTTTTTTTTATAAAAGGAAAAGATGAAAATGCAATACAGAATAGTAGGATTGCACAGGTGTCAGAGTCACAGGATTTTTTCCAGCCTTCGGGTTGTATGGCTGTAGACTCAGGCCCAATGTGAATCTGAATCCGTGAAGGCCACGTGAAGCCGAAATTTGAGGGCTCTGTCTGCATCACTGCTCGCTCAGATAGAGGAAAGTTATGGTCCTTTAGAAAATGATTTACACATGTTGATATGAACTTTGAATTCTACAACATACAAGCCTAAGAAGAAAGTGCTTGGCTTGATCTTTGGTTTTAAAATATAGATGCTTTAAAGCACAACCAGATGATCTAAGTTGGGGTTCTGTGAGGAGAACTCTAAATCATGCCTGGCATCATAAGACTATAATTCATCCATTAGTCACTGTAGTTAATTTTATTGGCTATTCACTCCCTTTTTTCATTCCCCCCAATCTCATTAATGTGGCTTAAACTTCCTCCAAAGTGTAATTGTGAGCATGCATATGCAATATAGTTGTAAATGTGAATCTGTTAGGCATTCACTGTGAAGTCTTTGTTATTTTTTTGACTTAATTTGTTTTAATGTTCAAAAAACTGTCATGGTAACTCTTGTCAGCCAGAGATGGAGGTGATATTTTGTTCAAATGCAGATTAGTGGAGCCCAAGCTGTTGGTGCCAGACTTCATTGCTAACCAGCCTTCCATGGTTGTTTCTTCCTGTGAGGAGACGCATTCTTTTCAAACATGGCTTATTTTCTTTATCTGTTTAGTACGTAAGTCAGGGAGATGGTGTTCAATGGTGAAGAGAACCTGACTGGCCAGTAGAAAACTGGTTGGATGCCAGTCACAGCTTCATCCCTCCTGCCATGTCATTTTGTGGAAGTCCCCTTGCTTTTCTGACTTTAGTTTCCGCCTCTCTAAATAAGCAGGAGGATGTGATGAGTGGTTTTTAGACTGTGCTGCAGGAGCCACAGCAGGGATGTGGGGCTAGGGTAGCAGGTGTTGATGTGAGCTGCCTAGGCTGTGGGACCCCATCGCTGCTGGGGTTTGAGTAGCTGCACATTTTAACTACTTTTTTCAAACTTTTAAGAAAAGGTCTTGTGGCTTAAAAACTTGAAAATCCCAAGTTCTGGGTCCCCTTCCATCCTGTGGCTTTTATCATGTGACTTCTAACTTGAGGCTATACCTGTTGATAAGGGATAAGGACAAGTAGGCATACAGAAGTGGAAACAAGTATCCATTTGAACTGTCTCTTCTCTCTCAAGGTCTTTTAGGTGCTGTTTAGGCAGGAAGGAAAGCCAGAGGTGGATTATTGTTTTAATTATCCCCGTTGAAATTCTCTCTCCTCTGTAAACATGAATTGACTATGTAATTACTAACCACCTGTCAGCTTCCATTTGCCCTTCTGCTTTCCAGTGAGGGCTCTGCATGTGGGATTTATAGAGTTGTTCTCACTCTGCTGCCCTTGGTGTAATCGAGTGGATCTGTAGGCCATGCTCCCTAACACATTTCAAGCATCTCATTCGTATACCATCCATTTACTATGTCTTCTTTTTCTGTTTCTTTCAATAAGCAAATCATTTAGAGGATTCATAATAGGAACGACAGCTCATATACATTAGGTGCTTACTGTGGGTCAAGAACTATGCTAAACACTTTACATGCATTATCTCCTTTAACCTTCACAACAACCCTTTGAGGTATGCCAACTTGATTATATTTTACAGATGAAAGAATCAGGACTTATAGAGTCTAGGAGCCCTGCCCAGTGATAGGTAGGAAGTAAATCTAGTCTTGGTCCATCTGATGCCAGAATCTGGGCTCCTTATGACTGTGTCGAACTCCCTCCTCAAATAAGTCAAGAAATCACTTCCAAGAAGCCTTATTCTATAGGATGTAGTTTATCTATTTATCATAGAATTATCTGTGTGAAAGACATTATTTTGACTATGTTATAGTTATACTGTTATATTTTCCTAAGCAGTACCAGAATTTATATATTTTGTTCTTTTGTTCTTTGTTCTTTTGAAAATGAAGATGGTTAAATGAATATATAATTAATTTCACTGAAGCCTGGGTAAGAGAAATATTAAATGAGTAAATCAGTAAATGTGTAAATTAGTTAACATACTGGAAAAATTTGTTTGTCAGGACCTGTTTGGGTTTGGAAAATGACCACTATACTGTATATAGAGAAAATACTAACTAAAAAGCACTAGTATTTCTGACTGGCTTGCATTTTCTCCTGAATGTGTGTGCTTGCAGATTTAACCTTGATAGTTGATACTAATATGACCACAAACTTTGCACCATAGATTTTTGAGTAGGCACAGGGTATGAACTTCTGTAGGATTCTGCTTCTCCTTTATTTACTTGTGATTACTTCTTTAATGCCTGTCTTGCCCATAGATCATAAACTCTGTGCAAGCAGGGCCATGTGCTGTCTGCACCTCTATATCTCCAGCTTCTGGCAGGCGTTCACATGCCTGTTAAATGACTGTGAGTGTGGGGCTCTGGGCTCAGACCAACAGCATTCAGATGCTGGCTGTGGGCAAATTACACATCTTTGTGCCTTAGTTTTCTCATCTGTAACGGGCAGTAATATACCCTGCCTCCTAGGGTGATTATGAGGATTAAGTAACATGATACATGTAAAAGCACATAATGAATATAGTAACTTTTAAAAAGCATAATACATTTCCATGATAAAATATGGAGTTGAGCTTTTTTCAGTTCCCCTCAACTATAACACTTTTGCTTTGATGTCTCAGAGGGAAGGATTATAAGACAGTCTTTAGATTTTGAATTCTACCTAGAATGTATTATTTTCTGAAGGATTATGTCTATGCTGTGGTGAGTGGATCACGAATTGGTCCTGTGATCTGTCCAGAGGAGGGCATTATTTTGATGTGCAGTGTGTTTTCTATAGGGAGTTGTCCCTGAATGTGTCAGTCTGACATGGTATTTAACCTCACAGATCTGAACTTATTTATTATTTAAAGGTCAGGTGAGATCATCACATGAACAGATGGATAGAAATTGTTAATGGATAGAAATTGCTTGAAATTTTCTCAGTGTATCTGTGGCATATTCTTTTTTTTTTTGAGATGGAGTCTCACTCTGTCACCCAGGCTGGAGTACAGTGGCCGGATCTCAGCTCACTGCAAGCTCCGCCTCCCGGGTTTACGCCATTCTCCTGCCTCAGCCTCCCGAGTAGCTGGGACTACAGGCGCCAGCCACCTCGCCTGGCTAGCTTTTGTATTTTTTAGTAGAGACGGGGTTTCACCGTGTTTGCCAGGATGGTCTTGATCTCCTGACCTCGTGATCCGCCCGTCTCGGCCTCCCAAAGTGCTGGGATTACAGGCTTGAGCCACCGCGCCCGGCCAGCATATTCTTAAAAATGAAACTACTCTTTTGGTTTAGAAGGTCTATTAGTTATAGCCCATTGTTCTAGAGCCAGTTTGTGGAACTCCTCGTATCTGCTGGCCCCACCTGCCCCAGGCCTTGGCCACTTGTCATGCTTTTCCAGTGATGACTCCTATAGCTCATCCTACAATTCATACAGCCCAGACCACTATCCCTAGGATGCATCTCCTAACATCGTTGATTGCCTTGTGCTTTCCTGGGTTAGGAGCTGATCCTAGAGGCAAGGCTGCCATTGTGTTCATCATACTGGAGCGTCTGCAGCTCTGGTGTGGAGGTTTGATCCACATGGACCTGTTGAAGCTTCTGGCTTCCTCAGAAACTATATACAGGGTCTGGGCAATGCAGTCCAGAAGTACGGGTATTTCATTCCATTGGGCAGCTTTTCATTGGGAGGAATGAAAGGAGATAAATTGTTTGCCTTTTCTCCTCCCTGTTGACTGTTTCATATGGCTGCTTTATTTATTTATTTATTTATTTATTTGAGATGGAGTTTCATTCTTGTTGCTCAGGGTGGAGTGCAGTGGCACGATCTCGGTCACTGCAACCTCTGCCTCCCGGGTTCAAGTGATTCTCCGCCTCAGCCTCCCGAGTAGCTGGGATTATAAGCACCTGCCACCACTCATGGCTAATTTTGTATTTTTAGTAGAGTTGGGGTTTCACCATGTTGGTCAGGGTGGTCTCAAACTCCTGACCTCAGGTGATCCATCTGCCTCGGCCTCCCGAAGTGTTGGGACAATAGGCGTGAGCCACTCCACCTAGACTTTTTTCTTTTCTTTTCTTTTCTTTTCTCTTTTTCTTTCCTTTTCCTTTCCTTTTCCTTTTTCCTTCCTTCCTTCCTTCCTTCCTTCCTTCCTTCCTTCCTTCCTTCCTTCCTTCCTTTCTTTCTTTCTTTCTTTCTTTCTTTCTTTCTTTCAACCATTGCCACTGGATAGTGGCAATGGCTTCTCTATAGAGGTCACATGTGAAAAACAGCCAATTACATGTCCCCCTGAAGCTACAACCAATTCAAAATCAGTAACACAATGCCCTGTAGTTTCTCTCCTTCTTTCCTTTGTTTGCTTTACTTTTTCTGTTACCCTTGCCTCCCTGGGATTGCAACCCTCTGATGCATTAGGGCATAACTTTTGATTAGATTCTATTTTCTAAGGGCTCATGCTGATGCTCAACTTCAAAAATATTTTTATTCTTATGTTTAGTACCTCATTGTCTGACATTTTTTTAAAAAAAGTTAAGTTTGTTGAGATATAATTTACATATAATAAAATTCACGCTTTTTAGGTGTACAGTTCTCCGAGTTTTGACAAACCTACATGGCATGTAGCTACCCCACCACAGTCAAGATATAAGAACATTTCTGTCACCCCCAAAAGTTCCCTTGTGTGCCTTGTAATCAGTCTCCTTTTCCTGCTCCATGGCTACTGGTAGTCACTGACCTGTTTTCTTCCCACTTAATTTTTCCTTTTCCAGAGTGTCATATAAATGAAATCATACAGTATATAGCCTTTTGAGTTGTTTCTTTCTCTTTATGTAATGCTTCTGAGGTGCACCGTGTTGCTGCATGTGTCGGTAGTCCATTCCTTTTTATTGCTGAGTAGTATTTCATTGTATGGATGTACCACAGTCTTTTTCATTCACCAGTATGTAGACATTCAATTATTTTCAGTTTTTGGTGATTATGAATATATCTTCTATAAACATTCATGACAGGTATAGACATATGGTTTTATATATTTTAGGACTGAGATTTCTAGGTTATATGCTAAACGTATGTTTAACTTAAGACAATTTACACAGATGTGTAATTGGTTTTACTTTTCTCCTCATTCTCCATTGTTGCCTAGATAACATCATGAAGCAAGAATGATATAAGGCAAGGATTGAATTGTAGCTGCTTCTGAGTGATAACTTTAAAATAAATCTGTGCAGAATTCTAAAAAGAACAAATGTTGATACCCCTTCAAAAAGAAGCAACTTCGATTATATCAGCAGCTCTTTATGCCTCGGGTATTCAGAAATAATTCTGTTTCAGTTTCTATATTTTGTGATTTTGAAGAGAAGGCTGTTGTTACTATATTCCTATCAAAGCCCGTATCACACAGGTTTTCTATTTCTTTGGCTGTATTCTGGATTAGAAACTGGTGCTCTGGCATACAAATGTGCCCAAAGGTGAGCTCTGTGTTTTAACATTTTGGGATTTTGCTTGTACTGGTTTGCTACTACACGTTTAGCTTTTAATACACTGGCAGACTGTCTTCCAAAGTACTTGTGCCATTTTGCATTCCCTGTGTGTGAGAGTTCCAGTTGCTCTGCATCTGCCAAAACTTAGTCTTGTCAGTTGTTACCTTGAATGTTAGCCATTTCATTAGGTTTGTAGTGGTATCTAAGATTTAGATAAACTTAAATCAATGATGTGATGAATATAATTCACCTATAACAACGTACTGCTAACCAAAAGTTTTTGCCTTTTAGAAACTATCCCAATTCTGTAGGCCAGGGTTGAACCTCCTTAAAGCATAAGTCTCACAGGGCCTGAAAAAACAATAGCACAATTAAAAAAAAAGTATCTAGGTAACAACTAACATGATGAATAGAACAGTGCCTCACATCTCAATATTAACATTGAATGTAAATGGCCTAAATGCTCTACTTAAAAGACACAGAATGGCAGAATGGATAAAGAACCACCAATCAAATATTTGCTATCTTCAAGAGACTCACCTAACACAAAAGGATTCATGTAAATTCGAGGTAAAGAGGTGGAAAAAGATGTTCTGCACAAATGGAAACCAAAAGCGAGCAGGAGTAGCTGTTCTTACAGACAAAACAGACTTTAAAGCAGCAACAGTTAAAAAAAAATACAAAGAAGGACATTATATAATGATGAAAGCATCAGTCCAACAATAAGATATTATAATCCTACAGTTATATGAATCTAAAACTGGAGCTTCCAGAGTTATAAAGCAATTACTACTAGACCTAAGAAATGAGATAGTGACACAATAATAGTGGGGGACTTCAATACTTCACTGACAGCACTAGACAGATCATCAGGACAGAAAGTCAACAAGGAAACAATGGACTTAAATTATACCCTAGAACAATTGGACTTAACAGATACTTACAGAAATTCTTCCCAGCAACTGTAGTATTCTATATTCTTCACATCAGCACATGGAACACTCTCCAAGATAGACTATATGAAGACCACAACACAAGTCTCAATAAATTTAAGAAAATCAAAATTATGTCAGGTATCTTCTTAGACCACAGTGGAATAAAACTGGAAATCAACATCAGAAAAAACCCTCAAAGCTATACAAATACATGGAAATTAAATAATCTGCTCTTGAATGATTTTTGGGTTAACAATGAAATCAAGATGGAAGTTAAAAAATTCTTTGAAATGAATGATAATAGTGACACAACTTATCAAAACCTCTGGGATACAGCAAAAGTAGTGCTACGAGGAAAGTTCATAGCATTAAATGCCTACATGAAAAAGCATGAAAGAGCACAAATTGACAACCTAATGTCACACCTCAAGGAACTAGAGAAACATGAACAAACTAAACCAAAACCCAGAAGAAGAAAAGAAATAACAGAGATCAGAGTAGAGCCAAATGAAATTGAAACAACAACAACAACAACAAAATACAAAAGACAAATGAAACAAAAGCTGGTTCTTTGAAAAGATAAACAAAGTTGATAGATCATTGGTGAGATTAACCAAGGAGAGAAGAGAGAAAATCCAAATAAACTCAATTTGAAATGAAACTGGAGATACTACAACTGATACCACATAAATACAAAAGATCATACAAGGCTACTACAAACACCTTTACGAGTACAAACTAGAAAATCTAGAGGAAATGAATAAGTTCCTAGAAACATACAACCCTCCTAGATTAAATCAGGAAGAAATAGAAACCATGAACAGAACAATAACAAGCAGAGCGATTGAATCCGTAATAAAAAAAATTGCCAACAACAAAAAAAGGTCCAGGACCAGATAGATTCACAGCTGAATTCTACCAGACATTCAAAGAAGGATTGGTACCAATCCCACTGAAACCATTCCAAAAGATAGAGAAAGAGATAATGCTCCCTAAGTCATTCTATGAAGCCAATGTTGCCCTAATTCCCAAACCAGGAAAGGACATAACAACAAAAAAGAAAACTACAGACCCATTTCCCTGATGAATATAGATGCAAAAATCCTTAACAAAATACTAGATAACCAAATCCAATAGCCCATCAAAAAAATAACATATCATGATCAAGTGGGTTTCATCCCAGGGATGCAGGGATGGTTTAACATATGCAGGTCAATAAATATAGTACATCACATAAAAAAATTAAAAACTATATGATGATTTCAATAGGTGCAGAGAAAGCATTTGATAAAATCCAGCATCCTTTTATGATAAAAACCCTCAATAAAATAGGCATAGAAGGGACTTACCTCAAAGTAATAAAAGCCATATATGACAAACCCACTGCCAACATCATACTGAATGGGGAAAAGTTGAAAGTATTCCCCTTGAGAACTGGGACAAGACAAGGATGCTCACTTTCACCACTTCTATTTAACGTAGTACTGGAAGTCCTAGAGCAATCAGGTGAAAGGAAGAAATAAAGGGTATCCAAATTGGAAAAGAGGAAGTCAAACTGTCACCATTTGCTGATATGATTGTATACCTAGAAAACCCTGAGACTCATCCAAAAAGCTCCCAGATCTGAGAAGTGAATTCAGTAAAGTCTCCGGATACAAAATCATTATACTCAAATCAGTAGCACTACTGTACACTAACAGCGACTAAGCTGAGAATCAAATCAAGAACGCAACCCTTTTTAGAATAACTGCAAAAAACAAACAAAAAACCCCTCCCCAAAACCTAGTAATATACTTAACCAAGGAGGTGAAAGATCTCTACAAGGAAAACTGCAAAACACTGCTGAAAGAAATCATAGATAACACAAACAAATGGAAACACATCCCATGCTCATGGATGGGAACAATCAATATTGTGAAAATGACCATGCTGCCCAAAGCAATGTACAGAGTCAATGCAATTGCCATCCGAATACCAGCGTCATTCTTCACATAACTAGAAAAAACAATCCTAAAATTCATATGGAACCAAAAAAGAGCCTACATAGCCAAAGCAATACTAAGCAAAAAGAACAGATCTGGAGGAATCACATTACCCAACTTCAAATTATACCACAAGGCCATAATTACCAAAACAGCGTGCTACTGGTTTAAAAATAGGCACATAGACCAATGGAACAGAATAGAGAACCCAGAAATAAAGCCCAATTCTTACAGCCAACTGCCCTTCAACAAATCACACAAAAGCATAAATTGGGGAAAGGACACCCCATTCAATAAATGGTGCTGGGAAAACTGGCAGGCACATGTAGAAGAAACAAACTGGATCCCCATCTCTCACCTTATACAAAAATCAACTCATGAACTCAAGATGGATCAAAGACTTAAATCTGAGACCTGAAACCATAAAAATTCTAGAAGACAACATCAGAAAAACTCTTTTAGACATTGACTTAGGCAAAGAATGCATGACTAAGACCCCAAAAGCAAATGCAACAAAAACAAAAAATAAATAGATGGGACCTAATTAAACTAGAAAGCTTCTGCACAGCAAAATAAATTATCAGCAGGGTAAACAGACAACCCACAGAGTGGGAGAAAATATTTGCAAGCTATGCATCTGACAAAGGACTAGTATCCAGAATCTACAAGGAACTCAAAACAAGTCAGCAAGGAAAAAAAACAAAAACAAATAATTCCATCAAAAGTGGGGGAAGGACATGAATAGACATTTCTCAAAAGGAGATATACAAACAGCCAACAAACATGAAAAAATGCTCAACATCACTAATCGGGGAAATGCAAATTAAAATCACAGTGAGATTCCATGTTATTCCTGCAAGAATGGCCATAATTAAAAAGTTAAAAAATAATAGATGTTGGTGTGGATGTGGTGAAAAGGGAACGCTTTTACACTGCTGGTGGGAATGTAAATTAGCACAACCATTATGGAAAACAGTATGGAGATTCCTTAAAGAACTAAAAGTAGAACTATCATTCAATCCAGCAATCCCACTACTGGGTATCTACCCAAAGGAAAATGAAGGAAAATAAGTCATTATATGAAAAAGACATGTACACAAGTTTATAGTGGCACAATTTGCAATTGCAAGGATATGGAACCCACCTAAGTGCCCAATGACCAATGAGTGGATAAAGAAAATGTGGTGTATGTACACCATGGAATTCTACTCAGCCATAAAAAGAAACAAACAAAAAAATGCCTTTTGCAGCATCTTGGATGAAGCTGGAGGTCATTATTCTAAATGAAGTAACTCAGGAATGGAAAATCGAATATTGTATGTTCTCACTTATCAGTGGGAGCTAAGCTATGAGGACTCAAAGGCATAAGAGTGATATTAATGAACTTTGGGGTCTCAGTGTGGGGGAATATTTGGGGGATGGATAAAAGGCTACATATTGGGTACCATGTTTATTGCTGGGTGATGGGTACACTAAAATCTCAGAAATCACAACTGAGTAACTTATCCATGTAACCAAAAGCCACCTGTACTCCAAAAACTATTAGAAAAAAACCCAATCCCACTCATCTCAGGTATATTCATTCATTCATGATTTTATTCACCAAACATTTACTGTATGTCAGTCAATAAAAAGTAAGATTTAGTCTTGCCCATGAGGAGTTTGTTTTTTAGTTGGGAAGATCTCAGGACAGTGCTGTGATAGGGGGAGAGCCAGTTTCTAATGAATGCACACATCAATATGATATATTTAGAAAACTCTATGTTACTTTGGTTATTCCTGATTGATGAACTAGTTAAAAATTCCAACAGCAGAAACTTCATATCCTAAAACAAAAGCAATGTTTTTATCTTGCTGCAAATTCCAGGTTGCATATCTCCAGAGACAAATTTAATTATGGCTTCATCCACCTGAAGGCAGAAAACCAGGGTGCTGGGAACAGCCTGTGTATCTATTATACCTAGGCATCAGTACTGTGCAGTCTTCCTCTCTGTAACACAGCCTGTAGAATCCAGGAGGAAAGCGTCCCTCGGCCATCTGAAGTAGCTGTCAAAGGACTCTGGTCTAAAGCCGTGCATTTTACTTTTTAGTTTCTCACTCAGAGCCCTATCACTTTTATTAAACTTCCAGTCCTTAACACCACACACCACTGAGAGTCTGTTTTCCCAGCCCAGACAGAGACCACCAAGTAGAAAGGGACACAGTTGGGTTATTTTTAGAAGTAGCTACAGTTACAACAGAAGTGGCAACTGGACATGGAGAGGTGACAGAATATTGGAAAAACAGAAGGTAAAATAATGGATGTTCAAAATTTTGAAATGCTCAAGTCATGGGACAAGAAGATTATGCTTTCCCCCAGTATTCTCTGTTACAGAAGTCACAGATATATGTGATACATTTTAATAAAGACTTATATGCACAATGATTAAAATTAGCTTGAGCATTTGAAGAGACAGCTTTCTTTTTATGTTAACATTTATTTGCAGAAGATCCTTGACTCCCTTAGGATGCCAGGAGAAAAGTATCACTAGCTTTAATAATATTTATTTTCTCAAGTATTTTCTATTGTTGGACTATGACACATCTCTGGGAACAAGTGACTTCTAACTGACAGGGAGAGTGATGCAGCTGTGAGTCACCTGGAAATGACTGACGGGGGGATGAGCATTTCAAACATCTGTCTTAGACCTCTTCCACCTCCTCGTCTAGAGTCTAAATTTGCTTAGATGGGAAAGGTCTCTGTAAGGCACAGAGCTCTGAAAGACAGATGTTTTTGAAACCAGGAATCTCATGCGGCAGAGAGATTGTCATGATTGATTTGTTCCTGTACTTCTTTTTCTTTATTTTCTTTCTTTATTTTTTTTGGAGAATCTCAAATGGAAAGGGTTGATTAATCATAATCTTCATTTCAAAGTACGTTTTCATTGTTGGGCCATGGAAAGCTGATCTTTTGTTTTTATGTCTGTGTATTTATGAATGTCTGTATTTACTTATTCCCTTTACCCTCATTTCCCACTGCCTCTCCCCACTTTTTCCTACCTTCTGAGCCAGTCTGTGATGAGTTGGATATGTATCTTTGGATTCACATTTCCTTGTAAAACAAATAGAGTTAATTTGTGTGTTAATTTCTTTTTAAGTTACATAAATGGTGTTATGCACTAGACCTTGTTCTGTTTCATGTAACTCACTCAGTGCTGTCTTTTAAAGATCCATCTGTGCTGCCGTTCCTGTATCCAGTTCATTGCTTCCCACTGCTACATCATGGTGCATGGTATGCATCCACCACAGTTTACAGATTCATTCTCTACTGATAAACTTTTGAGGTTGACTTGGTGCCCTAGTCAAGTCATAATAATCAGTATGGCGGTAAACAGCCTCATTGCACAACCTTAGGGACTTGTGCAAAGGTCACTTTGGGGTTATTTTCCCAGGTGTAGATTGTTGGGTCATAGGATGGATGCATACTTAATTTGACTGCCAGTTACTCTCCAGAATGACTCGACCAGTTTATGCCTCTATCAGCAGTACGTGAGAATTCTTGTTTATTTGTCACTCTGTTGATATGTCCAACATTCAGAATTTTGCCAAACTGATAAGGTGTAAAGTGGCATTTTACTATTTTAATTTGAATTTTCCTGATTTCTAATACATTTAAGTATCTCTTTATATATTTGGTATCCATTCAGGTTTCCAGTGCTTTGAATTGCAATTTAAGCTCTTTGTGTAGTTTTCTATTTGGCTTCCTGTCTTTGGGTTTTGTTCTTGTTTTTTGAGATGAGGTCTTGCTCTGTCACCTAGGCTGGAGTGCAGTGGCACAGTCATGGTCCACTGAAGCCTACCTGTGGGCCTCAAGCAATCCTCCCAAATTCAAATGACTTCCCACCTCAGCCTCCTGAGTAGCTGGGATTATAGGCATGTGCCACCTTGCCTGGCTAAGTAAAAAAAGCTTTTTAATAGAGATGGGGTCTCCCTGTGTTGCCCAGGCTGGTCTCCAATTCCTGGGCTCAAGCAATCCTCCCGACGTGGCCTCCTAAAATGCCGGGGTTACAGGTATGAATCACCATGCCTGGCCTTCCTGTCTTTTTCTTACTAAGTTGCAAATGTTCCTTGTGTAATCTGTGACTCTCAAACTTTGATGTGCATACAAACCACCTGGGAATCTTGTTAAGTTTCAGATTATGATTCAACAAAGACAGGATGGGGGCTTAAGCTTGTGCGTTTCTTATAAGCTCCCAGATGATGTGGAAGACTGGGGTTCTTGAACCACCCTTTGAGTAGCAAAGTGCTAGTTGTTAGTTTGAGACTTTGCAAAAGTCTTCTTCCACATTTGTCATGCTACTATTACTTTTGTCTAGATTTAATTGCTTTTTGTCGAGATTTAATTGCTTCACAGCTCTAAAAAATCCTCTGGGCTCCACATAGTCATCTTTACCCCTAGTCCCTGAATCCCTGGCAGCCACTGATCTTTTTACTGTCTCTACAGTTTTGCTTTTTCCCGAATGTCATATGGTTGGATTTAGACAGCATGTAGCCTTTTCACACTGGCTCCTTTCACTTAGAAATATGCACTTGAGGTTCCTCCACGTCTTTTCTTGGCTTGATAGATCATTTCTTCTTATCACAGAATGGTATTTCATTGTATAGATGTACCACTGGTTGTTTTTCCATTCACCTACTGAAGGACATTTTGGTTGCTTCCAAGTTTTGGCATCAAGTTTTGGCAATTGTGAATAAAGGTGCTATAAACATTTATATACAGGTTTTTATGTGGACATAAGTTTTCAGATCATTTGGGTAAATACCTAGGAGTGAAATTGCTGGATTGTATGATAAGGATATGTTTAGTTGTGTGAGAAACTGCCAAACTGTCTTCCGAAGTGGCTATACCATTTTGTATTCCCTCTAGCAGCAAATGGGAGTTTCTATTGCTCCACATCCTCACCAGTATTTTCTGTTAGTGTTTTGGATTTTAGCCATTCTGGTCGGTATGTAGTGGTATCTCATTGTTGTTTTAATTTGCAATACCCTAGTAACATATGATGTTGCGCATCTTTTTATATGCTTATTTGCCATCTGTATATCTTCTTTGGTGAAGTGTCTGTTCAGATCTTTTGCCTGCTTTTTATTGTTAAGTTTTAAAATTCTGTGTATATTTTAGATACAAGTCCTTTATCAGATATGTGTTTGCAGAGATTTTCTCCCAGACTGTGGCTTGTCTTTTATTCTTTTAACAGTGTCTTTTGCAGAGCATAAGTTTTAACTTTAATGAAGACTACTTACCCATTTTTTTTTTTTTTATGGATTGTGCTTTTTTGGTGCTGTATCTAAAAACGCATTGCTAAACCAAGGTGACCTAGATTTTTCCCTGTATTTTCTTCTGGAAGTTTTATAGTTTTGCATTTTACATTTAAGGTCTATGATCCATTTTGAGGTGGTTTTTGTGAAGAGAGTAAGGTCTGTATCTAGATTCATATTTTTGCATGTGGCTATCCAGTTTTTCCAGCACCATTTGTTGAGAGACTGTTCTGTCTCCATTGAATCGCTTTGCCCTTTTGTCAAAGATCAGTTAACTGTATTTGTATGGGTCTATTTTTGGGCTCTCTATTCTATTCCATTGATCTGTTTGTCTATTCTTTCACCAATATCACACTGCCTTGATTACTGTAACTGCTTTTAAATATATGTTTTGTAACCTTGTACTTCCTTAAAAAAGATTCAAGATAGATTACAATTTCAGTTACACAGGAAGTAGGATAATTTTAATAAAAAAAACAAAAGTTATTAAACATAAAGATACGGATTCTTCTGCCAGTGGCTCCATTCTTTCAAAAGCTGGAAAACAAAGCACTATTACAGTGGCGTCTGGACAGGCCTAGGGCTTTTTACCATCTGGCATTTATCTGACAACACTGATAATTATACATTTAGACAGAAATACTGAGGTTATTCTTCAATGTTATTGTTTTCCTTTGCATTTGTGATAACTAGTTAGTGTTGCATAGTTATTTATGGTTCATTGGAGATAGATCTTAATACTTTAGTTATTTTATTAATTGATACTGCATCAAATGTTTGTTGAAATATCCATATATGCAAATCTGACCACATTCTTTTGCATTTTGTTTTAGGTCAATGATGCCTTCCTTCATGTGATACAGGGGAAATCCATGGGCAAGGTGCTTCTCGCTGTTAAATAAATCCTCGCCTGAGCAGCAAAGTTAACATGTCCAGATCAAAACTCCACATCTTTCCCCAAAACCTGATTTCCCTTCTGTGTTTCCAAAGGTGTTACCACTTTCCTTACTAATCCAGGTTTAAAATCTTGGAGTCACCTCTGATTCTGTTACAACAGAATCAACTCCTAACTAATATGATTATATAGTTTATTGTCCCAACCTTTTTGAGAGTAAAAGGGTGCCATTAGTAATTACATCAGGAAAACATATCCCAGGCAAACCAGGGTATATGGTCAGTCTACTCAATGCATTATGAAATGCAGTGATTGCCGAGTTCTGTCATTCCCACCTCTAAGATATGTCTCATGTCCATATCCTCTTCTCCATTCTGACTAATTAAGCCTCAACTGCTATCACCAGTGACCTTCTAACTGCTTTTCCTACCTTTAAACTACTCTCACCCCCTCCATCCTTGTGATGCATTATTGCCATGGTGATCTTCCCGAAGCATAGCTCTGACTATGGCCCATCTCAGAAAACTACAGTGGCTCACCATTGCCTGATGGTGGAGTTCAGACCCCTTGAGCTAGCATTTCATTTATGACTGTGATTTTTCCCTGCACCACTTTCCAGCCTTAAGTATGTACTGAACTTTCCTGCCTCCCTTATTTTGCCCTGCTTGTGCAATTTTTTCCACCCTCCATCTCTGTCAAACATAAGCCTTCCTGACCTCTAAGACCTGCCTTTGTCATGTGCCTTTACCCTCAGGCAAGGAGCAGTCTCTTCTCTTCCTCTTCTACCTTCCTGTAGCTTCCCCAGGATTTGTCACATTCTGCCTTGAATCATAGGGAACAACATGTGTAGTGGAGTGAACACAGGCCTCTGAATCCAAGATATGAGTTTAAATCCCAGCTTTGGAGGTGGTTACTTACGGTCTCAGTGCCTTCGTTCTTCTCCCTATATAAAGTAGATATTACAATACCTAACTTAGAGAGTCATTGGGAGCTATACATGCAGTGATTGGGTAAAGCACCTGGCATATGGCAAGCAATTAGCAAATGCTGGTTACTTCTACTTCTTTCTCTTCTCTTTTCCCAATGTATCATAAGTTCCTTGAGAGCAGGCACCATGTCTGATTTACCCTTGTATTTCCCACAGTACTTCCCATAGTGAGTTACCCTTAGTAAATAGTAAGTTGAATTGAATTTAAATTACCTGTAAGTTTTAAAATGTGGGATTAAATTGACAATATGTTGCCTTGGAAACACCCAAATGTCTGTCGATGGATGAATGGATAAACAAAATGTGGTATACACATAATGGAATATTATTCAGCCTTAAAAAGGAATGAAATTCTGACATGTACTACAATATGATGAACCTGGAAGACATTATATGTGAAATAAACCAGACAGAAAAGGACAAATATTATATGATTCCACTTNTTTCTCTTCTCTTTTCCCAGTGTATCATAAATTCCTTGGGAGCAGGCACCATGTCTGATTTACCCTTGTTCTTCCCACAGTACTTCCCATAGTGAGTTACCCTTACTAACTACTCAGTAAGTTGAATTGAATTTAAATTACCTGTAAGTCTTAAGGTGTGGTATTAAATTAAGAATATGTTGTTCTGGAAACACTCAAATGTCTATCGCTGGATGAATGGATAAACAAATTGTGGTATACACATAATGGAATATTATTCAGTCTTAAAAGGAATGAAATTCTGACATGTACTACAATATGATGAACCTGGAAGACATTATATGTGAAATAAACCAGACAGAAAAGGACAAATATTATATGATTCCACTTATATGAAGTACCTAGAGTAGTGAAATTCATAGAAACAGAAAGTACAGGTTGACATCCAAAATCTGAAATGGGAAATGCTCCAAAATCTGAAACTTTTTGAATGCTGACGTGATGCTCAAAGAAAATGTTCATCGGAGCATTTCAGATTTTGGATTTTTGGATTTGGGATGCTCAATTGGCATAATGTGAATATTCCAAACTCTGAAAAAATCTGAAGTCTAAAACACTTCTGGTCTCAAGAATTTTGGATAAAGGATACTCAATGTGCAACATGTAGAATGTTGGTTGCAAGGTGAGAGGGGAGAAGGGAGAGTTATTGTTTAATGGTACAATGTTTCTGTTTGGGAAGATGGAAAGTTTTGGAGGTGTGTGATGGTTATGGTTGTGCAACAGTGGGAAGGTACTTAGTACTGCTCAACTGTACACTTAAAAATGGTAAAAATGATAAATTTCATGTATGACAACAATAAAAGAAGTTTTTAAAAATCATGTTATCCTCTTTTCTAAGTGAATCTATTCAGGGAGGAGAACAGGGAGTGTGTGTAGCGTGCCTAGCTTAGGTTGGAGTCAGCTCCAGTCTCTGCCGGCGTCCTGGTTTGTTGGGAGAGGTCCTGTACTTTTGCTGGGTGCTAAGCATTGTGCTCTATTCCTCCCACTGCATGAGTGATAATTCTCAGAAAGGAGGAGGTGGCACGAGGATAAAAACAGGCACCTGACACAACAGGGAGATGTGGGTACTTCCACTTATTCTTGATGAAGCCCGCTTCCAATAAATGTGTTAAGAGGCTTTGTTTAGAAAAAAATATATGTTTTTTGAAGAATAGAATGATAAAATAGGGATTAACATTTGAGGAAAGAATTTGAAATGGAGAAATTAGCAGAAGGAAGGGGGAGGAGAAAGATGTCAGGGAAATCACCCACGTGTGTGTTGTGGGCCACGTGATGCCTCCATGAGGGCCAGCACACTTGCTGCCGCCTCTTCCGAATCTCAGCGGGAGTGTTTCAGCCTTCTGGGAGCTTCATGCCCTGTGATTCCATTTCATAATAGGCTTCTTCTCACCTCCCTTCCCCCAACCCCATTTCATCTTAATATGAACTACTTTCATATTTAAATGAAAGTTGGTTTTCAAAAATATTAAGAAAGTAAAGTTTGAGCCTTATTTTAGAGTTTTCTAACACCCTTTGGCATAACTGAAGACACCCTGGATAGATCCTGGGAGAGAAGACAAATCAGGATTGGGAAAAGTGTATGAGCCCAGCCGGGAGCTGCCTTTTCCGCTGCTGAGAGCTGATCAGTAAGTGTCACAAGTAATAAAGATCTATTGTCCCCAGTTCGCTAACATCAAAATGACTTAAATAGAAAGAGACAGTCATTTAGGAGAGTGAGTTTTTTCTGATTTAACAAGTTTTGGTTAGAACCCCTAATGACCTGTTCTCTGCTTGCCTCTGTTCCAGTTTCATTGGAGTGATTTGATTTGAAAGCATTTGACTCATATTTTAGTCATCGTTTGGTTATTCTACCATCTGAGCCATTAGTCTGAAAAAAGAATCAATGCAGCTCCGAGTGACAGTATTTATTCTATATTCACAGACTTTTCCCAGCTCTTCCTCGTAGGCTGCTGCTGGAAGAATCATGCCCACACGCCCACCTCCCCTTTTTCAGTAACTGTGGTTCTCTCCACCTGCACATACTTCTCTCCAAACCAAAATGAGGTTTTCTGCCATTAGCTGTGAAATGATCCTATTTATGCACCACCAGTATATTTGTCCCTGCTCCTTCCTCTGTAATCTGTGTGAATTTAGAAAACGACCTTTTCTATTTGAGTTTTGGTAAAGATAATAAGGGCTATTATTTGAGAAGCAAAGGATAGTGAAGTGCCTTCATGTATTCTAATTGTATTTAATTTAAAACAGTTGGAGTAAATTAAGAAAAATTCATTCTATTATTTCATTTTCTTATTTTTCTTCCAAGTTTATATAAAGGAATCAAGGAGCAATGACTGTTTTTTCTTTTCTTGAGATGGAGTCTCGCTCTGTCACCCAGGCTGGAGTACAGTGGCATGATTGCAGCTCACTTCAACCTCTGCCTCCCGGGTTCAAGAGACTCTCCTGCCTCAGCCTCCTGAGTAGCTGGGACTACAGGTGCACACCACCAGGCCTGGATAAATTTTGTTTTTTTAGTAGAGACAGGGTTTCACCACGTTGGCCAGGCTGGCCTTGAATTCCTGACCTCAAGTGATCAACCCACCTTAGCCTCCCAAAGTGCTCGGGTTACAGGTGTGAGCCACCGCGCCAGGCCAGCAATAACTTTTCAAATCTCTTTTGTTTGTAAAAAGTGATGTGAGGGGAAGACCTAATTAAATAAACAAATTCTGGCATTTCCATTTGTTCTCTTCCATTTTGCTTCTTCATCAGAGCTTATTGGTAGATTGAAGGTCTGACGTGGAAATTAACTTGTTTCTAGAACTGTATCCTTGTTGAGGAATCATGTAAAAGTGGCTTTTCACCTCTTTCTCACTGTATTTAGAAACGGTCATTTTCTTGAACTTTGGTGAACTACATCATCATTTTTAAAATGGCATTGTTAAAATAATTACAATACCATATGGTCACTGGAAAAAGTCAAACAACCCAGAAATTTATAAGTAGAAATTGTTATCCTATTCTTCCTCTTTCTTGTCTTATTTCCATTTTCCAGGGAAAGCACTGCAAGCAATTTGTTGTTAGTCTTGAGTCTTGCAAACCTTTTTAAATACAGCCCCCACAACCCCCCCCAAACAGAGGTTTTTTAAAAATAAAGATATACATATATAAGTTTTAAAATAGTATGCATACTGTTCTGTAATGTTCTGTTTTAAATTAAAATATAGACATCCATATTAGTATAAAAGTTATCTCTTTTAGCAGCTGCTTAGTATTCCATAGTGAGGAAGTATATAATATATAATCATTTCCTTATTAGTGAGCTTATTCACATAAGCATTTATCGATGTGCCTCTATGTGAGCAAAAGTTTAAAATCTAGTGGGGAGACAGACATTAATCAAATATACAAAATCATGCTAAACTGGTGCCATCCGAGGCCTAATGGAGAAATTCAACTCAGGAAGGTCAAGAAACATTCCCTGAGGAAAGACCTTTGAGCCTCTATCTGAAGATGGAAGCTTCTAGGAATTTAATCCTAGAGATTTAGATATGGAAGAAAGGGAAGAATATTCCCGGACCCTGTGGATAGTGAAAGCACAGTGAATAAAGGGAGCTGAAAGAAGGCTGGTGGGGGTGAAGCTTGAGAAGCGAAGGCAACTATTGTGAGATGAGGCTGGCAGTGGTGACCAGGTTAGGCAGGGGTGTGCAAACAAGTTATGGGAGTTTTGACTTTACCCTAAAAGCAAGGGGTGCCATTGAAGTGTAAGCAGAGGTGGAACAGGGGCAGCACGACCAGAATGGCCTTTTGGAATCCCTTCAACTATAGTGGGGAGAAGGGAGTTCATTAAAGTCCCTAGGACTTTAAAGACAGCTAGGAGTTCATTAAAGTCCAAATGAAAGATGGTTGTATCTTGGACTAAGGTGGTAGTGATGGGGAAGGAGATAAATGGACAGAAGGGAGAGCTATGCAGGAGATGAAAATGAAGACTTGATGTTAAATTGGGTATAGGGATAAGGAGGGGGAAATGTCAAGATGACTTCTAGCTCCTAGATGTTTGAGAAGAGGGATATCAAAATTGGGTTTTGGCAGTGGAGAGGGGCTATGATGGGGCAAAAGGTTAAGTTTTGTAAATATTGCGATTTACGGTACATGTTAAATACCTGTCCGGGGCTCAGAAGAGAGATGTGGCCTAGAGATACAACTTTGGGAATCATTTGCATGAAGGTAATATTGATGCCTGCGGTGTGGCTGAGATTATCCATGGAGAGTGTGTAGAGTGAGAAAAGAGTAGGGTATAGACTAGCCTTGAACATGTTTCCTTTCAATAGAACCATGGAATATTTCATAACTGTGCTGTTTACCACTAAAAGTCTTAGAAGGGGTAGTCTGGTGATTTAAAATAAGTGCCAGGTGAATACAAGGAAGGATGCATTGCTCAGTTGCAAAAGCACCATCCTCTTAATGAAGGGCCAGGGACTGGGGCTCTAATTCCAGCTCTTTGATCTTGGTCTAGTTACCTTTTTTACCTTTTTCATGTGAAAGATAAGGGTCACATGTTTTCTCTGCCTTGCGTGGTTCGCGTGAGGGTCAAATGAGACAAGGTATGTCAAAGTGCTTTGCGAGTTGTTTTCATAATAGATTACAAGGTTGACTTTTACCAGTGTATTTAAATTCATTTCAGAGTTCATTTCATTTTATTGGAGCAAAAAATGTATATTTTTTTCCGCATATGCTGGGCTGACATGGAGCAAAAGAATCGTTTGATTTTTAAAATGGTCCCTTAAATATTTTTACATTTTAGCTAAAGTCATTGTGCTCTTTTATATAGAAGAACAGACAGAGTGATGGGAGCCCAATGATCTGATGTACCTCAAAGAATTACAGAGCCAGACAAGGTCTAGAGAAGGACATGTAAATTGATCAAGAGGGTAGAGAGCATTCTTTGTGGGCGATGATAAAAGAATTAGAACTTTTCATTCTGGAAAGAAAGACACAGGCTGAGGGGGGAATATGATTGAGATTTATAAGATAATGAAAACCTAGTATAAAAATATGAACTTATTAAATCCCAGAGCATAAGAGCTAAGGACAACTTTAACATTTTAAAGCAGTAGTTTTAGGGCAAAGCAAAATAGCACTTTTAACAGAAGAAGAGTAAACATATAGAACATATACAACAAAAGCAAATATTGTAAGAGATTTATATTGTTAGAGGATAGATTCATAGGAAATTATAAAATGAAACCAAAACTATTTGGTTAAATCTCCCTAATCTGTTAGGATGATGATAGGGAATGACTATTAAACTTACCTGCCTCTATCTGGCATCCTTATCTACATCAAGATTCCTGAGTGTACCTGCTGGAGAGCAGAGAGCACAGAATTTGGGCTCAGGGGCCTGGCTGCAAGTATTACCTCTGTGACCTTAGAGAATCATTTCTCTTCTATGTACCTCAGTTTACTCATCTATTCAAAAAAGGAGGAGGGAAGGTAGTATCAACTAACTATTATGAGAGATTCAAATGAAGCAATGTTTCTGAAAGTGTTTTGTCATTGATAAATAAGTTTATCCTTTAAATTTAAGAATTTCCTCTTTTATTGTATCATTTCCAGTTCTATGCCCTTCAGGTAGGATGAGCTTTACTGTGCCCTTCCTGACCCTAGCCTAGTTAGGAAGCAGTACTCACAACTCAAGAAATAGAGAGGATGGAGGGCAGGGAAGAATCCCTGGTCCTCTAGGGAGGTGGAGAAAGTACAGACACCCCTTTTCTGATACCCCTTTCCCTTTCTGGGAAGATCTGGTGGGTAAACTAAAGAACTAAAGGTAGGGAGAACTTTGCAAACATCTTTCTTCTCCTTTAGATGTTTTGGGTGATAAGATGCCACTTAAAAGATGGGGAGTGTTTGATCTTGGGTAACTTCCAGGGTTCTTATGGATCTTAGGAACCCTGAAAAAGGCCAGTACAGGAGCTGGATGAGAAAAACCATGGGGACTGGTTTCCTATGGCTATCATTGGTTTAGGATTTAAGGGAGAGAGAAAAATATTGTAGTTCACTAAGGTGGGAAAGCTGATGGAGATCTGGGAGCAGGGGAAGCATGTCTTACCAGGAGGATCCTTTAAGCTCCATGTGTATCTCTTGGGAGTATGACTTTGACAGAGGGGGTACACAGTCACAGGAAGACAGAACTGATAACAGATAACTTCCTATCTCTTCCATAGCAGATATGAATTACTTCACCTGGCTTTCAAGCACTACTTCATGCAATCGCATCTGATCTTATTTCCCATGTGGCATAGTGGAGAGAGAATGGCTCATGAGCTAGGAAACCTTGAATTTGAATTTTTGCTTCACCACTAATTAGGTCTGTGAGCTCAGTTTCCCATGCATAAAATGATGATAATAGTAATGGCCTTATCATTGGGTTGCTATGAGGATCAAATAAGATTATATTTGTGAAGCACTTAGCATAGTGCCTGGCACATCATAGACCCTACCTAGATAAGTGCCAGCTTTTGTCATGACCCACCAGTACCCTCTTCTCTACTGAGACTGATTGCTAGACTATGAGTTCTATGAAAGTGGGGATTGGGATGCACCTTGTCCACCATGCTGTCTGTGGTGCATGCCAGAGCCTGGAGGAACAAGTCTCCCTGTACCAAGATTCTGTCATTCCCTTTCTGTGCAAGTTGTATCCATTCAGGGCCCATTTGAAGGCTCATTTCCTCAGTGAAACCAGCCTATATTGATCTTTCTCTCCTCAGAACTCCCATAACAATTCAGTCCTCAGATCGCCATAGATTCGCATATTTGACTTGCGGCATTGTATCTGTTAGTCCTGTCCTTCAGTGATGTTCAGCAAACGGTGAAACTTGCTATGATCCAGGTCTTGGATTACAGATGCGACCAAGAAGTCAATTCCTTAGATTCGGGACTTCTATTATATCTGATACTTTTTCCCCGGCATGGGATTCAGTGCAGGAAAGTGCCTGTCTTGCCTCGGACCTGAGGGAAACCTACTGTTTTCATGTGCTGCCTTTGACATGTGACACAGTGGGGTGCTTTGCAGGAACCTTTCCGTTTGATGGAAACATATTTTCTGGCGCTTACAACTAGAGTTCCTTCCTCATTCCTAGAACCTTTGACTTGATGGAAAACCTGTGCAGGGAGTTCATGTTATTGCTAATTTGTCACAATAAACATAAAACAGTGCTCAGAATATTTTTCTCAATACTAACACAGCATTTATATGTCAGAATATTTTTCTCAATATTAAACAACATTTACATGTCAATTAGTGCCACTTTCACGTAACATACCATGCTTGCTTAAAAGATTCCCCTTCCTTTCCTTTTGTTCTGAAAATTGCGAGAGCCAGTGGTAGAAGGTGCAGGTTTGCTGAATTTCTTCCCCCCTTTCTTCTCTCAAGAAAGGGTGAAGGGCAATGCCTCTCTGGAGGCAGTGTGAGGAAATGACACTAGCCCTTGCACATATCCTGCTTTGCATTTCTGCTCATGTCTCAGGTCCATTTTCTGATTCCAGGCCACCCTTTACAGATCTGATGGAACCAGGAACTACTGTGATCCACCGGGGATACCTCCCTACAGCTTCCAAGTCAGGGTCAATAACCTGCTCTTCCTATAGAACAGTTCTCTTTTGACTTCAGCTTGTAAAAATTCTGATGTATTTATTAATTTCATTTTTATCCTCTCTTTTGCTTCAAAGGTTATCTTTTTTAAGTTAAAAATAACCACAAGGAGACCTTGTGATCCTCTTCTCACTGACCCAGATATTTTAAGAGCAGTTATTTTAAGAGACTGACAGCCGCTTCTCATCTGGGGATTCAGGCCAGCTCTCAGGAGCTGATGAGCTAAATGTAATAATAAAATATTAATCCTATTTCCCATACATGAACTACTCTTGTTGTTTTCCCTTACCTATCCAGACCCTACTCATCCCTCAGGGCATTGTAGAAAAAGCCTTGGAGTTGGGGATAAAGACTTGTGCTCAATTCTCGACTTGGAAATTTTTGCTATCTGACCTTGGGCAAGTCACTTCATGTCTGTGAATCTTGGTTTCTTCACCTGTAAAACAGGAATGCTGAGACTCTCACAGAGTAAATATGGAAGGTTTAGTGTCCAGCCAGCCTGGTGACTAGAATATACAGAATAGAAATATTTACCAAACTCCAGAAAGCCCAACTTGAGTAATCCTCAATCTTTGATCTCTCCTATTTTTGTATTTCTGTGTTATTGAGTCTATCTACATCATGCAATTTAACAATTAACTATACCGTGTCTTTAATATGTGGCTCTAGTTTCTTCACATCCCCAACTAGTCGCTAAGCACAGGAGGGCGCTGTGCATTTTATTTTTCCTGTGTTAACATTGCAATATTAGGCACTTAATTCTTGATAATTGATGGATGGAGTACATTACCCATTTAACAAAATTTGGGTTCTGCCACACAACACAGGTTATTTTTATTGTCTTGATGGATTCAATTTCACTGATTGTTGCTAATGATGAGCTAGCAGGAGATTTTTGAGGCTTTCATTCTCTTGTCAAATTGTGGTTTCTCATCAAATATATGCAATATGTGTATTCAAAGACACTGCTGACCTGCTATGAACAGAGAGTTGACTTGTTTACCCACTGTGGGGATGTGTTTTCCTGGTGGAGCTTTGTTTTCTCTCTCAAGCGGGTTTGAGGAAGCCCATGGAGCTGTGTATGTGCCTGCTGAGACTGTCTTTCCCCGGCCCTGACACAGAGGGCCAGAAAGGAGGCCTATGGCTGACCCTCTTCTGCTTGTGACACGTTCTCAGTGGAATTCACAGTGGCCCAAGGAGCTGGTGTCATTTAGGTGGAAACCCCATTCCCGGATGTCACATTGCTTTCACCAACTGCCTGCTGTGGGTTGAATTATGTCCCCCAAAAGATATGCTGAAGTCCTAGCCTGTGGCATATGTGAATGTGACCTTATTTGGAAATAGGGTATTTGCAAACGTAATCAAGTTAAGATGAGGCCATACTGGATTGGGGCGAGGCCTAAATCCAGTGTCTGCCATCTTTGTAAGGAGAGAGAGGGATGTGGCTGCACAGAGGGAAGATGGCCGTGTGAAGATGGAGGCAGAAAGTGGGCTGATGCAGCTACAAGCCAGGGAATGTCAAGGCTGGTTGGGAGCCACCTGAAGCCAGAAGAGGCAGGGAAGGGTTCTCCTCTAGAGGCTGCAGAGCGAGCGTGACCCTGCCCACACCTCAATTCTAGACTTCCAGGCTTCAGAACCGTGGGAGAATACATTTCTGTTGTTTTAAGCCACAAAGTTTGTGGTAATTTGTTATGGCAACCACAGAAAACTAATACGCTGCCCAAGAGTCTAAATAAAATACAAAAGAGAGGCTCTAATTAGAATAGGTTACCTACCTTCCCCTGAAAGGCCTTGATCCTAGTCCCTTTGTGCCCTACCTGGTGATTACCTGAGTATAAGGTTCCCGGGCCTTTCCCCTACACGGCTCTGTATGGTTCCTTATTTGACTTCATCTCCCAGGCGCCTGACCCCCAGCCCCTTCCTCTGTATCCTCAACCTCACTGTTACGCTCTAAATGATGCCCGACTAGCTCCTGGGGACAGGGGGACACCCCTTAAATGTACCGGGGCCGGATGGTGGGGTAGGTATCTGCATTGCTCTTCATGGCCACTCCCAGGCTATTGCTTCTCCCTAACCCTCCCCCAAGCTTGGAAGCACAGGCCATGGGAATCTGTGTAAGCCTCTTGTGCTGTGGCCTTCCACCAGCCTGCTGTCACTCTTCGCACTGAGTGAAGCTTTGAGGCCCTGCCGGCTCTCCTTTGCTCTTCTCACCTCTTCTCTTGGTGATTGCATTGTCCACAAGTCAGTCAGTCCCACCCCTGGCTGCACTTTACAATTATCTGGAATTATCTGGGAAGATTTAAAAAATGCCCGCCATTAAGCTTCTCTCCTCCTCTTTCCCTGTTTCTACCCAATTAAGCCCGAATCTTTGGGGAGTTGGAGGCATGTGTATTTTTATTTTATTTTATTTTTTGAGACAGGGTCTCACTCTGTCACCTAGGCTGGAGTGCAGTGGTACCATCTTGGCTTACTGCAACCTCTGCCTCCTGGGTTCAAGCAATTCACCACCTCAGCCTCCTGAGTAGCTGGGACTATAGGAGCACACCACCATGCCCGGCTAATTTTTGTATTTTTTGGTAGAAACGGGGTTTCACCGTTGGCCAGGCTGGTCTCAAACTCCTGACCTCAAGTGATCCACCTGCCTCGGCTGCCCAAACTGCTGGGATTACAGGTGTGAGACCCCATGCCCAGATGGCACTTTTTTTTTTAAGAGTTCCCAGGTCATTCTAGAATGTGGCCAGGTTTGAGAAGCTGGTGATGCAAGTAGTATTCTGGCCTCTTGATTTCTTACCCTCCTTAGTGCCAGCAGCCCTTCCTCCCGCCTCAGCTACGCACTCTCAGTTATGCTGTGGTGATGGCTTTCCTAGTACTTGCTCCAACCTCAAAAATGTTGATTTCTGGCATCCCACTCTGACCACCACCTCCTCACTTCCAGTTCCCCCAGTCTAGAACCCCAACTCTGACCACTGTCTGGCCTCACCACGTTCCCTAATCCATACACTTTTTCATTGTCCATCATGACCCTCAGGCTACCCTTTTTTCCTTCCTTTCCCAGCCTGAGTCTGTGGTCCCTGTTCAACTCCCTGGCTCTCATGTTTCTCTGATGCTTTCCCCTGGCAAACCCCAGACCTGATAAAAATCTACTCACCAATTCAGGTCTGCATCCAGGCACCAAATCTCAGAGTATGGCTGGATAAAAATACATAGCTGACTTACTGGTCTTAATTTTATGCACAGAGTGCAAGTGGATTCTCAGTGGTGCCTGGCAGTGCTGCCTCATTTCCCTAGTTAATTCACTTTCCTATTCTTTGAGAGGCTATTTTACACCTTCTCTCTCCAAACCAACTCCCTCTAGTATCTCTGCCTCCTCACTCTTCCAAAAGGCCCAGCTCATTTCTGCCTCCAGACGTTTGCACTTACAGTCACTCTGTCTTCCACACTTCCCCCTGCCATTCTTGCCATGAAAAACCCCTCACTGGATTCATTTCCACTTCTCAAAGAAGTATTCCCTGACTCTTCTGCCTAAAATAGCCTCCCATCCGGGCCCTAATGCTCTCTATCCTCTGACCCTTCCTTATGCACTTACCCCCGCTGACATTACATGATGGGTTTATTTTTGTTCACTTGTCCCCTCCTTCCCTGGTGCCTAGGCTCCATGCAGGCAGTGCCCTTCTGGTCTGTTTCACCTCTATGCCAGGGACAGTGTCTGGCACACAGCCAGCCCTCAGCGAATGAACCAGTGAATGGATCAGCAGAGGAAAGGGTCTATGTTGTATATTTTTGAACTGCTGACTTGGGAGGAACTATCAACAGGGATTAAAAGTTCAGGCTTTGATCCATACTAGACCTGGGCTCAAAGTCTGGTTCTTTTTTTTTTTTTTTTCTTTTTTTTGAGACGGAGTCTTGCTCTGTCACCCAGGCTGGAGTGCAGTGGCGCGATCTCAGCTCACTGCAAGCTCCGCCTCCCGGGTTACTCATTCTCCTGCCTCAGCAGAAGCTGGGACTACTGGTGCCTGCCACCTTGCCTGGCTAATTTTTTGTATTTTTAGTAGAGACAGGGTTTCACCATGTTAGCCAGAATGGTCTCGATCTCCTGACCTCGTGATCCGCCCGCCTCAGCCTCCCAAAGTGCAGAGATTACAGGCATGAGCCACCGCACCTGGCCGACTCAAAGTCTGGTTCTATCCTTGCTAGCTGTGGGCCATTGAGCAAATTACCCACCTTCTCTGAGCTTCAGTTTTCTCACCTATAGTAGAAGGGGCTGGATTACAGTAGCTACATCAAAGGCTACTGTGTGTATTGCATAAAATTATATACATATAAAAAACAGCACAAAGCTGACAAAGTGTAAACACTCAACAATTGTTAAATAATAGCATAACAATTTACTAATTACTATTAGGTTAGAGCTATAGGCCATAGGCTACAGCAATTGTCTAAATGCTTTACTGGTAATGATTCAATCACTCTTCACAACAACCTTTGAGGTAGTTACTACTAACCCCATTTCACAGATAAGGAAGCTGAGGCCCAGAGAGATTCAATGATTTACCTGATAACATGGAACTAGAGAGTGGCAGAACCAGGACCCAGCCTGGCAGTGTGGCTTCAGAGCCCACACACATAACCATTGTGATATACTGCCTTCGCTCTAAAAAGGAGTTTTTCACATTTTACATAGTCACTCCTGGGGAGTTCAAGATGTTTTCCCAATACTTGACTCAGTCTTGTGATGGGTAAACCTGAGATTTCTCATCTATTGTAAATAAGTAATTTAGCTTAAGTAGTGGAGCTTATAGTTCTTTCAAGAAGAAACAATTATACTTATTATTTTTTGCCATGGGTTTGGTTTAGTGAAGTCTGAGCTAATACTTCCAATCTGCTGGTGATATGGGAAAGGATGTGCCTATGAGACCCAAAAGGTATGTATTTAGGAGCACATCAGTTATTGCATTTTTTGTTTGTTTGTTTGTTTTTGAGATGGAGTCTTTCTCTGTCACTAGGCTTCAGTGCAGTGGTGCAATCTCAGCTCACTGCAACCTCCGCCTCCTGGGTTCGAGCAATTCTCCTGCCTTAGCCTCCCGAGTAGCTGGGACTACAGGCCTGCGTCACCACGCCCAGCTAATCTTTGTATTTTTAGTACAGACAGGGTTTCACCATGCTGGCCAGGATGGTCTCGATCTCTTGACAGCCTGCCTCTGCCTCCCAAAGTGCTGGGATTACAGGCGTGAGCCACCGCGTCCGGCCCAGTTATTGCATTTTCACTTTGTTTTGGTTTGTTTTGTTTTAGAAATGGGGGGGGGGGTCTTGTGATATTCCTCAGGCTGGTCTCGAACTTCTGGCCTCAAGCAATCCTCCTGCTTTGGCCTCCCAAAGTGTTGGGGTTACAGGTGCGAGTCATTGTGCCCGGCCTTTATTTTTCTTTTTGTTTTTTGAGATGAAGTCTCTCTCTGTTGCCCAGGCTGGAGTGCAATGGCATGATCTTGACTCACTGCAACCTCTGCCTCCCAGGTTCAAGTGATTCTCCTGCCTCGGCCTCCTGCTTTCATTTTTATTCTTTTGTTTAGTTACATGCACACAAGTCTAGTAACTTCCCTAATTTATCCAAGCTGTCTGAACCAAACAAAATGCAGGTTTATGAGTATGTGGATGTATGCTTTTTGCACATATTCCAAATGTATCTCTTTTTAAGTAGGGGAAATGTTTGGGAAATGAGAATGCAATATTCTCTCATGATTGGTGGTCACAAGTTCCTTGTAAACTAAAGCTCAATATTATCAATAAGAGCCTGTGTAGTACACATGTTCTTAAATATGTGCAGCATTCAGATAACAAATCTTTTAATATTCCTTCTTATTTCTTTTTTCACTAACCTTTTTTTCTCTACTACCCCAAGTTAATTTGAATTCATCTCCCACTGCTGACCTCTTGTAGCACTTAATGTTGATATCACACACTTGGCATTTGTTTACATTGTGCTCTTTATGGAGATCTACTTGCATCCTTAATTTCATCTAGTTGAGTAATTATCAACAACCTAAAGGAGAATAAACTAATTGCAAGACAATATGGCAAATGCAGGCCATATTTAATTATTCTTTGCATAAATCTCAGGAAGTGCTCTTTGCATACAAACCAAGAATATGGTAATTATGAGTGTCTTTTCTAATTATGACAAGCCACTTTCCACAAGGTCTGTTTTTAATATTTGCAGCACGATGTTTTGGGATCTTTGAGAGCCAAAAGTCCTGAGTTCTACTGTGCGACCTTGGTAAGTTATTTAACCTTTCCAAATCTCTAATTTATTTTATTTTTTTGAGACAGGGTTTCATTTTGTTGCCCAGACTGGAGTGCGCTGGTGTGATCACAGCTCACTGTAGCCTCAACCTCTTGGGTCCAAGTGATCCTCCCACCTCATCCTCCCAAGTAGCTGGGACAATAGGCACACCACCAGGCCCGGTTAATTTTTGTATATTTTATAGAGAGAGAGTTTCGCCATGTAGCCCAGGCTGGTCTTGAACTCCTGAGCTCAAGTGATCTGCCTGCCTCAGCCTCCCAAAATGCTAGGATTACAGGTAAAAGCCACCGTGCCTGGGCTGAATCTCTAATTATTTCTATCTAAAATTATGGGTTGAATTAGAGATAAATGCTATGGTTTGATTGTTTGTTTTCCCCCACAATTAATATGTTGAAATCCTAACCCCCAAGGTGATGGTATCAGGAGGTGGCGACTTTGGGATGTGATTAAGTTATCTGGGTGGAACCCTTATGAATGGGATTAATACCCTTACAAAAGAGGCCTGAGGGATCTCAGTCATCCTTTCCACCATGTGAGGTTACAGTGAGATGTCTGCATATGAGGAATAGGTCTTCATGAAAGACTCAATTTGCCATCCTCTTGAGCTTGGTCTTTTGAGACTCCAGAACTATGAGGACAAAACAGCTGTTTGTAAGCCACACAACCTATGATATTTTGTTATAGCAGCCCATACAAACTGAGACAAGATCCTTTAGGATTATAAAAAATTTTTAGGACTTTACTTTAGATTATTTTTGTAGTGGAAGTAAAAGAACATTTCTTTTTAAAAAGTTATTTCTTTGTCTTTTTTTTGTTGTTATTATACTTTAAGTTCTAGCATACATGTGCACAATGTGCAGGTTTGATACATCGGTATACATGTGTCATGTTGGTTTGCTGCACCCATCAACTCGTCATTTACATTAGATATTTCTCCTAATGCTATCCCTCCCCCAGACCCCCAACCCCGATAGGCCCTGGTGTGTGATGTTTCCCACCCTGTGTCCAAGTGTTCTCATTGTTCAATTCTCACCTGTGAGTGAGAACATGCGGTGTTTGGTTTTCTGTCTTTGTGATAGTTTGCTGAGAATCTTGGTTTCCAGCTTCATCCATGTCCCTACAAAGGACATGAACTCATCCTTTTTTATGGCTGCATAGTATTCCATGGTATATATGTGCCACATTTTCTTAATCCAGTCTATC
>NW_016810242.1:2541644-2547531 GCF_001698545.2 Rhinopithecus bieti | reverse complement strand
TCCTGGATTCATTGATTTTTTGGAGGGTTTTTTGTGTCTCTATCTCCTTCAGTTCTGCTCTGATCTTAGTTATTTCTTCCTTCTGCTAGCTTTTGAATGTGTTTGCTCTTGCTTCTCTAGTTCTTTCAATTGTGATGTTAGGGTGTTGATTTTAGATCTTTCCTGCTTTCTCTTGTGGTCATTTAGTGCTATAAATTTCCCTCTACACACTGCTTTAAATGTGTGCCAGAGATTCTGGTACATTGTGTCTTAGTTTTCACTGGTTTCAAAGAACATCTTTATTTCTGCCTTCATTTCATTATTTACCCAGTAGTCATTCAGGAGCAGGTTGTTCAGTTTCCATGTAGTTTTGTGGTTTTGAGTGAGTTTCTTAATCCTGAGGTCTAATTTGATTGCACTGTGGTCTGCGAGACAGTTTGTTATGATTTCTGTTCTTTTACCTTTGCTGAGGAGTGCTTTACTTCCAATTATGTGGTCAATTTTGGAATAAGTGCAATGTGGTGCTGAGAAGAATGTATATTCTGTTGACCTGGGGTGGAGAGTTCTGTAGATGTCTATTAGGTCTGCTTGGTGCAGAGCTGAATTAAAGTCCTGGGTATCCTTGTTAACTTTCTGTCTCGTTGATCTGTCTAATATTGACAGTGGGGTGTTAAAGTCTCCCATTATTATTGTGTGGGAGTCTAAGTCTCTTTGTAGGTCTCTCAGGACTTGCTTTATGAATGTGGGTGCTCCTGTATTGGGTGCATATGTATTTAGTCTCATATTTCTTCACATTAACATAGTCTCATATCTCTTGGAGGCTTTGTTCATTTCTTTTTACTGTTTTTTCTCTAACCTTGTCTTCTCACTTTGTTTCATTAATTTGATCTTCAATCACTGATACCCTTTCTTCTACTTGATCGAATTGGCTGTTGAAGCTTGTGCATATGTCACGTAGTTCTCGTGCCACAGTTTTCAGCTCCATCAGGTCATTTAAGGTCTTCTCTACACTGTTTATTCTAGTTGGCCATTCGTCTAACCCTTTTTTCAAAGTTTTTAGCTTCCTTATGATGGGTCTGAACATGCTCCTTTAGCTCAGAAAAGTTTGTTATTACTGACCTTCTGAAGCCTACTTCTGTCAACTCGTCAAAGTCATTATCTGTTCAGCTTTATTCCATTGCTGGCAAAGATCTGTGATCCTTTGGAGGAGAAGAGGCACTCTGGTTTTTAGAATTTCCTGCATTTCTGTTCTGGTTTCTCCCCATCCTTGTGGTTTTATCTACCTTTGGTCTTTGATGTTGGTGACCTCCAGATGGGGTTTTGCTGTGGATGTCCTTTTTGTTGATGTTGATGTTGATGCTATTCCTTTCTATTTGTTAGTTTTCCTTCTAACAGTCAGGTCCCTCAGCTGCAGGTCTGTTGGAGTTTGCTGGAGGTCCACTCCAGACCATGTTTGCCTGGGTGTCACCAGTGGAGGCTGCAGAACAGCAAATATTGCTGCCTGAGCCTTCCTCTGGAAGCTTCGTCTCAGAAGGGCACCTGCATATATGAGGTGTCTGTTGGCCCCTACTGCGAGCTGTCTCCCAGTTAGGCTACACGGGCATCAGGGACCCACTTGAGGAGGCAGTCTGTCCATTCTCAGAGCTCAAATGCCATGCTGGGAGAACCGCTGCTCTCTTCAGAGCTGTCAGACAGGGATGTTTATGTCTGCAGAAGCTGTCTGCTGCCTTTTGTTCAGCTATGCCCTGCCCACAAAGGTGGAGTCTATAGAGGCAGAAGCCTTGCTGAGCTGTGGTAGGCTTTGCCCAGTTCGAGCTTCCTGGTCGCTTTGTTTACCTACTCAAGCCTCAGCAATGGCAGACGCCCCTCCCCCAGTCAGCCTGCCACCTCACAGTTTGATCTCAGACTGCTGTGCTAGCAGTGAGCAAGTCTCCGTGGGTGTGGGATCCACCGAGTCGGGCACAGGAGAGAATATCCTTGTCTACCAGTTGCTAAGACCTTGGGAAAAGTGCAATATTGGGGCGGTAGTGTCCTGTTTTTCCAGATATAGTCTGTTACGGCTTCCCTTGGTTAGGAAAAGGAAATCCTCTGACCCCTTGTGATTTTTGGGTGAGGTGATGCCCCACCTTGCTTTGGCTCACCCTCTGTGGGCTGCACCCACTGTCCAACCAGTCCCAGTGAGATGAACCATGTACCTCAGTTGGAAATGCAGAAATCACCTGTCTTCTGCATTGATCATGCTGGGAGCTGCAGACTGCAGCTGTTCCTATTTGGCCATCTTGGAATGGTTCCTAAAAAGCTATTTTGGAAACAGTTCTACAATTCTGAAATTTTACCAAAAATCAGGCCTTTTCCCTATTTAACATTGAGAACTTCCTCCATTCCAGGGTAATAAATACCTAATATATATGTGCCTTCTGCTTCATACTTGTATGTACTTCATACACAGCCATTAAGGTGACTGAAAACTTGAATTTTCTATAATTTTCCCCGTTAAAAAAAAAAACTTCTGTTGTCTATATAATTAAGATAATTTAACATCTAAGTACATTCATATGCCTCACATAATTTTTTTTTTTTTTTTTTGAGACAAGGTCTCACTCTGTCACCCAGGCTGGAGTGTAGTGGTGTGATCTTGGCTCACTGAATTCTTGACCTCATGCCTCTCAACCTCAGCCCCCCAGGTAGCTGGGAGCACAGGAGCACACCATCACACAGGGCTAATTTTTATAATTTTAGTATAGATGGGGTTTCGCCATATTGCCCAGGGTGATCTCAAACTCCTGGGCTCAACTGATCTGCACGGCTCGGCCTCCCAAAGTGCTGGGATTACAGGCATGAACCACCTTGTTCAGCTCACTTCATTTTAATTAAAACAAGTGGCTGAGAAATACATAGTGACCTCTCTTGTGTTCTAATTATGTAAGATGCATTGGTTATTTGGTCATGGATCAATAAGTGCTTATTTCCCAGTTTTTGACTGGTGCTAAAATGCAGGGATTGGTTGATCAATTCTAAGTCTCCTCTTTTCTGCAATTGGTAGTTTTTATTTTTTTATTTTTTTATTTTTTTTGAGACGGAGTCTGGCTCTGTCGCCCAGGCTGGAGTGCGGTGGCCGGATCTCAGCTCACTGCAAGCTCCGCCTCCCAGGTTCACCCCATTCTCCTGCCTCCGCCTCCCAAGTAGCTGGTACTACAGGCGCCCGCCTCGTCGCCCGGCTAGTTTTTTGTATTCTTTAGTAGAGACGGGGTTTCACCGTATTAGCCAGGATGGTCTCGATCTCCTGACCTTGTGATCCGCCCGTCTCGGCCTCCCAAAGTGCTGGGATTACAGGCTTGAGCCACCGCGCCCGGCCGGTAGTTTTTAAAATAATCTCTGAGTCACCCCTGGAGGCACTGAGACAGTATGGATTGAACAGCACTATCAGCAACGTGCTCTGGGGTCCCTCCCTCTGTAGAAAGGACATGAAAAGTTGACCTGCTTTTGACAACAATCTCAAAGGAGGGAAGGGCTGTGTGAGGTCTGGGCTGGAAGAGGATTTTACATTTTCTCTTTTGCATGGCTTGTTTTTTCCAAATAAGCAGGAGACATCTTTAGGATTCTTTTGTGTGTTTGGAACAGAGAGAGGAAAAACCCAGATCCATTAAAGATTCAGCAGAGGGCTTGGAAGCATAAGAGTTCAGGCAAGTTACTACTTGTCAATGATTCTTACATAATAAAGACAGCTTTACTATTTCTTCTGATTACATAGTCTTCTTTGATACCTACACACTCAAAAATAATCTGAAATAATTCTGTATATGCATATATAATGGCATGTGGGATAATATACCTTTTCACTCAATAATATGTCATAGACACCCTTCCAAGTCAACTGGCATAGCTTTATTATTTGTTATTAGGTATCCTAATGCTTCACAACATAAATATCTCATAATTTATCCAACTATTTCTTTATTCATGAGCATTCACATTTTCAGTTTTTTGCTACTCCAAACTAACAATTTTATAATGAACTAACATCTGTAATGCTGAGTCCCTAATTTTCCCTTTTTCAATGTCTAATCCTGATGGAATTTTTTCCCAATTATTCACCTGCTGTCCTGATTGTTTAGGAATTCAATGTAATAGTTAGGTTCTCTGTGGAATTCTCATTCAGAAATACAAAGGGGAGTGTGTGGTTTCTTTCTGTAATTTCAGAGAGTGGCCTCTTGTATTCGGACCTTCTCAATATGGTGGTCAGATCATGTTTCCAGCCTCAGGAGCTGCATGTTAAGCCATTCCGATGGGAAACTGCTGCTGAAGCAGAAAGGTTCTGGGCAGCTGACGTGGCAACACAGTTTACAGTATCTGCCAGCTGTGAGTAACAGCAGGCTGTCATGATGGGATATAGCAGAAGCAGCAGCAGCAACTCCTGATTTAGGGGCAATCGATGTAAGTACTTATTTTCACCATTAACCAATTAACCCAAACCAAATGCAAACTGAAGAATGCTAAGAGGGGATACAGTTCTCACTAGGGACCCTTCTAGCAGACTCATTTGAGAAGCATTTGGTCTCAACCAGAATAAAAAGGCATTAAGCCAGCACATGGTTTTCAGCAAAATGAAGAACTTCACAGGGTTCTGTTTGAAAAAACTAATTTCAGCTGCGGCTAATGCCAATTTCCAACCCTAACTCCTTGGAGCTCCTTCATACTCTGGCAAAGGCTGTTCCCTGGGGGATGGAATGGCTTGTTAATGTGCAAAAGAACACGTGATTTCAACTTACCAAAAAACTTTAGGCAGGTTTGATTATGGGAAGATGAAAGGAAGCCTAGCAATTACAGTGTTTGGGGAAAGGAGAGAGCCTGTTAAATATTTTAAGGAGGATTCAAGTTGGTTAAAACTGACTTAGAGGCAATGTGGAAACTTTTGTTCTCAAGCTATATAGATGACTAGGGGTGTGGTGCCTGCCAACCCCATGACAATGAAACTCTGGCTTGGATTTCTTTACGAGAGGTGGCTCTGTGGCTGCTGTTCCCAAGGCTTCCACCCTGGAAGTCATGTTTACAGTTTCTAGTATTTTCAGAGTTCATAGACCATGTATTTACGGGTTGGTGATTTTTTTTTCTTTCTGTTGAGACTTTTTACTCTGATGTTCGGCTCTGCATAAAACCTAAGTGACCAACAGCGGCTTAACCTGAGTGTGGTTAATTTATTGATAAACAGATATTTTTGATTGTCACCTCTCTATGCGGGGTGAACAAGATGGAAGAGGTGGGTCACTGCCCCTGAGGAGTCTGCTGCTCAGCAGGAGTAACAGATATTATAAGAGGAGAAATGAACTTTGGGCTGGGAGTCGGGGGACCTGGATTCGGATCCTGGCACTGATCCCAGTGAACCATATGGCACTCTGGGCTTCAGTTTATGTGCTATAAAATGAATGCATTGGGATGGATAACCTCTTCAGTAATTGATTGCTCACCTAATGTGAATTTTCCCCTTGCTGAACAGCTTCTCACACAGCAGTATCTTAGCTCCACATCCAATTCAGGGACAGGCGCTTTATTTCTGAAATGAATCTCACATGTCACCAGCCAGGCCTCATCAGATTGAGATATTCTATAACAGAAACTTGAAGGATTCTCCTAGATGGGCCCATTTACAGTGTAATGTTGATAGGTAGAAAGGTTGCTTTTGAGAAAAATGTCTTAAAGGGAGCAATTCCACACAGACTCAAATATCTATTTCTGTTTTCAAATGGTTATTGATTGGAACAAGTACCTTTCAAACTGCTGCTGACTTTTGAGAGGCAAAGACACAACAGCCTGACTCTTAAGAAAATGAAATTGCTTGAAATAAGTGTGACCCATAGACTTAAAGTTTGAAAGAAATTTAACTGAGTCAAAAAAAAAAAAAAAAAAAAAA
>NW_016810242.1:2491907-2541320 GCF_001698545.2 Rhinopithecus bieti | reverse complement strand
AGATCAGCCAGGCTGTGGTTTCAAGTAGAACAGAAAATACCCACCATTGGCAGCCATGCAGTGCAGCCTCAGCTTCCTAGAACTCCTCACCATCAGTTCAGTCCTTTTTGACTTTGGAAGTTGTGGGAGATTCATAACATGTTAGTAGAATGATGGATCAAATCCATTTTTAAAAAAGCACAAGTTTTATGTAGACTTATTGTCCATCAGCCCTGCTAGCCTAGATCACAAAATTATCTGCATGGGCATTCATACCCTTGCTGCCTCCCTCCCTTCCCCAAGACAGAGGTGTACTTCCTGACCCGGAACAAATCCCTTCTCCTGGATTACCTATCCCCATAAGCCTCCTCTGGAACCACCACACTCATCACTCAGTTCCTTTATTCTGGCTGTGTCTTCAGTCTCTCCATTGGCTTTCTACCGGCTTTCCACCACAAGTAAAAACATCTTTAAGTCTCTCCCATTTTATAATACACCAACTGACTACCCACCAAACCAGCCAATGAGCAAACACAATCCCTCCTTACTGTTCTCTCCCTTTTCTGACCCTTTCACCAACCCCACTGGAGTCCTCCAGTGAGCACTTTTGAGTTCTTATGTAATTTGATGTCTTACTGTGTTTGTGGTCTTTATGCCTTTCTTGACAGCCTCTCTTCCCTTGGTTGCTTTTGATGCTGTTCTGACTTTGCCTTCTTAGTCTTCATTGACTTCTCTTCCTCTGCTTTTTACCTTAAAGTATTATTTTCTTATTTTGAAGTATGCGCTCTTCCTTGACAATCTCATTCATATCTGAGATTTTAATTACGGTTTGTATGCTGATAATGCCAAAATCAAAGCACATACAAATCTTCAGGAAAGAAGCAAAGTATAAACAAATGAACACCGCCCACTACAGATGCATGTCTCTGCAGATTTCTCTTGGGAACTCTTGACTCATATTTACTGCCTAAGACACCTCCAGTACATTGTCCTGCAGGCACCTCAACTCAGCATGGCCCATCCTGAACATAGCTTTCTCTTAGTTGGCTGCCTTTCCCTCTGCGTATAATAATGTATGTAACTTCTACCCTAACACTTACCACATTTTATTAAAGTGATTAGTTTACTTTATTTGTCTCTCCAGTTAATGGTGAAAACTTGAGAAATAGAATTATGTCTTTATTTTTGTATTCCTAATGCCTACAACAGAAGGCACATAATAGTTATTCAGTCATTAATTATTGAACGAATAAATTGTGGACAGATGGCTGCTTGCTGCAGTAGGTTGACATTCTGTGTCAGTCAACCCAGTGAGAAACATTGCTCTTTCACAGTAGTTCACACATAAGTTCTGGGTGCATGCTTTTTGGAATGTCTCTGGACATGTACTGACTGCTGAGTTAATCACCATGGCCAGGGAGATGCAAGACTCTTACTGTCCAGGTCTAAATTTTGTGCCCATTCTTAGAGCAAGAGATGGGGTCAGTCTCACACATGACAGATAAACTGAGAGGGGGTAGGGTAGTTCATAAAAGTAAAATTGATAATTTGTTACCAGAAGCCAGAGTATAGGATGCTGGCAGAAATGGCAGGTATTCATCATAACTGTGTGCAAACCCCCTGGCTTTTATCATATAACTGCTATGATAAAAGCTAAACATTGGGGGTTTGCACATACTTATGATGAGTACCTGCCATTTCTACCCTCCACTCTCCTTGTCCAGGTGCCAAGCAGGGACAGTCTTCAGTATCAACTCTCAACTTTTCTTTGCATTCTAAGCTCAAATCACATTGAGCATAAAACCCATTATGATGCTGCAAATGTAACAGGTCTTCCTTCGCCTTTTAGCCCTCATCGTGTCTGTTCTGCCCGGAACACATTCTCTCTTGCTCTCCTTTCTCTCTTTCCAGGATAATGCACTCTCATCTTTCAGGTCTCAGTTAGAGAGATTTTTTTTTTTTTCCAGAGAAACCTTCTCTGGTGAGGGTTGATACCTTCGTTGTGCATTACATCTGCTTCTCATTGTCATCCTCTCCTAGCACTTATCATTGGAATTGCATGTCACCTAGGCTGTATCCCCATTAGGCACTAAACTCCAAGAAGAGAAGGAACAGGTTCACCTTGCCCATTTAGTGTGGCCTGAATTTAACACCTAAAATGATTATTGGCACATAGTAGATACTCAAGAAATACACAATAATGAAGTACTCCTGGGTTCCCACCTGTTTCTTGGTTAAGAAAAGGCTTTTCTCCCATATGAACTGAATAAATGAAGGTCTTCATTTATTATTTCATAAATAAATGAATTAATATTGTCTAAAATATTATTTGGTGAATGAAGGAGATAATTTAAAAAAATTATCCCAGGGATGAAATTATACTGCAGTTGGATTCATTTAGCAACATAATTTATTTAATGAATGACATCTGGATCAGAACTAGGACATGGTGTCACAGTGTCATAATGTTACGGGGCATACAGAATATTGCATCCTAAGTGTAAAAGGGAATACATCTAGCAAGCTTGTACAGAAACTACATCACAGGAGCAGTGTTGCATGCAGAGAATCTACAACATTCATTTATGGGACGCTCCCAGAAAATAGTGAACTTTAGCTATCTCCCTTGTAATGACTGCAGACACATATGCTTAGTGATATGCTTTGGCTGTGTCCCCACCCAAATTTCATCTTGAATTCCCACATGTTGTGGGAGGGACCCAGTGGAAGGTAACTGAATCATGGGGGCAGGTCTTTCCCATGCTGTTCTCATGATAGTGAGTAAGTCTCACGAGATCTGATGGTTCTCTTAGGAGGTGTTTCCCTACCGAAGCTGTCTCTTTGCCTGCTGCCATCCACATAAGATGTGACTTGCTCCTCCTTGCCTTCTGCCATGATTGTGAGGCCTCCTTTGCCATATGGGACTGTAAGTCCATTAAACCTCTTTTTTTTGTAAATTGCCCAGGCTTGGGTATGTCTTTATCAGCAGCATGAAAATGGACAAATACACTTAGAAAATCGTCTTGTTGTGCCCTTCAGTGTCCTCTAGAACCTGAAATTTGAACTTGGTTTTTGGCATCATAAGTGACTTCTATGGAAATTGCCCTGCTCTGGTAAATTTAGCATTAGCACTGCTGGGGAGCTTTGCTATATTTGCAGTCACTCATTCCAGACTGGTAGAGCATGGGATGTGAGTGCCATTTAAACACATGTATGCATCCACACTGTACACACGCATGGGCCATTTCTGTACATGGAGCAGTGGACAGAGCAGTAGAACCTGCAAAATGGTATGTACCTTTATTAGCTGACAAATGGGACAAGGAGAAATTGTCCCATTATTTACTATCTATCTATCTGTCATCAGGTTGAATGAACCTATTTACACTGACTGATAATTTTGAAGGTTATAGTTATTATATTCACATGAAATAGATTTTAAACAATTGCATTTTTGTGTTAAATATATTACACAGCTATTACTAAGCCATATGCTCTTCTGAGCAAAAGCACTCCACTAGAAAACCTGCAGTTGATTTTCCTCTACTTGATGACTGATACTGACACACTCTGTGAATTTGGTAAAAGTATCACTTTTATAGCCTCTAAAATGGACATTCTACTGATGCCACTGGGTAAGGAAAATAATGAGCTAAGGATAGGCATCTCTGGGAAAGATAAGCTATGACTGCAATGGATTATTATCATGACAGGGCAGAATAAAAATTAAAAACAATAACCTCTGATTAGATTATGTCAATAATAAAGAATAGCTAAGATAAAAGTTAAATATGAACTGCTATGGTAAAAGCTAAATAAGAACATATACTCTGAACAGCCTATAAATTAACTCTTCTGCTATGCTCTTTATTTATTTATCTATTTGAGACAGGGTCTTACTTTGTCACCCAGGCTGGGGTGCAATATGTTCATAGTTCCCTGCAACTTTGAACTCCTGGGCTCAGTGATCCTTCCACCCAAGCTTCCCAATTAGGTAAGACTGCAGGTGTTAGCCACCACCCCCAACTATTTTTTTCTTTTTTGTAGAGACAGGGTCTTACTATGTTGACTAGGGTTTCTTGAGCTCTTGGCCTCAACAATCCTCCTGCCTCATTCTCCCAAATTCCTGGGATTACAGGCATGAGCCACCATGCCCAGTTAGAAATAGTGCTATGCTCTTTTAAACAACATTGACAACAACCATTTGTTGGACACTTACCAAGGTGCAGGGACTGTGCTGAGTGCTTTTCCTATATCATGCATTCATTTATTTATCAAATGCTAATTGTGCACCTCCTACAGGCCATGCACAGTACATTATCTCATTTATTCTATAACAGTCTTGTGAAGATATTCATCATTATATACTCATTGAGCAAATGGGGACACTTAGGCTGAGAGGTTAAATAACTTGCCTGAAGGCTCACAGCTAATCAGCGGAGGCATTGGAACCCAAATCCAATTCTGACTGCAAAGCCTGAGCTCTCAATTCCCATAGTGTCCCAAAGTCATGAGCTTTGTATACAGTTTAGCTTCTCACACCTTTAAAAGAATGTAAGGAACCTGAAAGAGAGAAAAGCAAAGATTTATTGAAAACCCACTCCTGTAATTAAAAGGCACTTTCTATGGTGTTTTGCCATATATCGTTTCATCCACCTCACAGCCCTTTTAAATGAGATTTCATTTTTAAAATATAATTTAAAAATTTCATTTTAAAGATGGGCTCATAGAGATTAGGCAATTCTTCCAAAGGCACATGACTAGCAAATGGTGTAGTTAAAACCAAATCCAGGTTTCATTTTCCATTTTCTTTCCTTTGGGCCTTGCTACTTCCCAAAATGACTAAGGAAAGGACAGGTTTTAAGGAGATATAAACAAGATCGCAGCTCTGTACCCAGAGAGGAGCAGACTTCTGAGTGGTATGGGGGTGGTCTACGCTATTCAGACAGCTGCAGTGAGGGTCTGAGTCACGTATGGGACTGTAAAATACTGGGGTGTGTTTCTGTACGGAGCCTGACGACCTACCTTCCGTGAAGGACAAACACTACCCATCTCAGGTAAACTGAGAGTGTCACTAGCCCCCTGGGTACCCGGGTACCCTGTAGTGTCTTATATAATATGATTTTTTTATCCAGCAATAGAGAGTAGTTAAAGTTCTACGACTGTAAATGAAAGAGCTGTGTGTGCATGAGCACCTTGGCTTGAGTCTCTGGCTTAGACGCTGCTTCACCTGCAGGGATGGAGACTTTCCACAGATCCTTTCCAGCTCATTGGCTCTGTGTGTCTGAATGTCCGCTTCTGTTTAGAGTGCATCTCTCAAAATTTTCCAACAAATGGCAGGGAGTGACTTCTGGGGGTACAGGGTATGTGTGTGTGTGTGTATCTGTATCTGTCCCATTGCACATGTAAAATTTCTTTGAAGTATCATGCTTCATCTTAAAAATTAAGGCAAATTTGAATTTCGTTCAAAACCATTTGTATTTGTTTTAAATTAAGATACTATTAAATTATTTAGAAAAGAAAATTGATGAGTATCCCATGGCATCCTGCATTGTTCCTGAAACAACAAGTACTCCAGTGTGAGAAGCACTGGGCTACATTTTCTTAAAGTTTCTAATTTTGTTGTTTTCACCTTGGCCCATTACTTTTTTCTTGTGTCATTGTATGACACATTTTCGCTGTTTCTTCTTGATCTCGTGGCTCAATGGGGGCACTGGATTATGTGTCAAGGAGGAGTTGTAGATTTCACAGCAGTGATGAATAATCAATTAATCCCTTACTGATGACTTGTGCAGAATACTTCTTAGGCAATTTATGCTATTTCCAGGGAAATAATAACAGTTAACATTTATTGTGCATTTTGTGATTTGCCAAACACTTTGTAGGGTTTTAATCTAATTTTACCCTCATAATAACTCTGTGAGGTAGGAGGTTCTATTATTATCCCTATTTTACAGATGAAGAAAAGGAGATGCAGAGTAGCTTGCCCAAGTTCACGCAGCCAGCATAGTAGGGCTGGGATTCACTGCTGGACAGCTTTATTCCAGGACCACCAAGTTGTCTTGCTCCTTTGGGGAATTTACATCCTATCGGCCTGCAGCTGAGAGAACATTCCAAGAATATCCCAGTCCTACTTCATTTGGTGGGTTTATGAGTCACCTCTGCCTGCTGGAGCTTGACATGGGGTCAGAAGTCACAGCAGCATCCATCTGCTGCCCACTGTTCTTGATTCAGGGGGCATTAATCAAATGGGAGGGGTGAAGAGAGGAGGAGGTTGGGCCACCTCTGCCAGTCTAGGGCTAATAAAGAAGCATAGAGTCATTCTTCTTGAGTGATAGACTGCCTCTCCAGCTCTTGGCAGCAGAGGTGGATGCAGATTGGGCAGGTTTGCAGGCAGCCACGTAGGTGGCATTTGAAGGAGTCCTGTGCGGGTGCATCCACAGGGTGCCTTGGTCCCGTAGGAAGTCTGCATTGTGCCTAAACCTTCGCTTCTAAGGTTATGGTAAGAGTAACAATCCCAGGACTGGCACTGGTAGCTTATGGCACCTGTGCCAGGCTAATTATCTCTGGCACAGGCACCATCTTTTCTTGGCACACACCCTCCTAATAACTAGAACAGCTGAGCAGCACAGGATGCTCTGCATCTTGTCTGCCACTCAGCTCACCTGAAGCAAGGGGCTGAAGTCTTGGTGGCCAACACTGGCTGAGGCTGTGACCTCCATATCCCAAGACTGTTTCCAGGGGGTAGCTTAGCTGGAGTCAAGAGGCTGCTCTGCATGAAACCGTCACCCCCTGATTCATTCTTGGAGTCAGAAATATGAGATGCTTGCTGACTAAAAGAGCCACGACGTTGTGGCTGGAAATACATGTGTGGCCATTATCCCATCAGTTTTGATTAAGAATTTTAAAAAATTATTGTAATGTAATGTTTTCTTTCACTGTCTTGTTGGAGTGGGTCTCTTAAGATTAGCTAGGGACCTCATTTTAATAAAGTATGCAGGTAATTTGTGTCTGTTTTTGTCTCATTTATATCCCACGCAGCATCCCTTTATCCACACTTAGATCAGCTCCCTGACTCACTGACTGCCTCTGCCTTCTCTTTTACTTTCTCTGGAAACTGTCTTTCAATATTTAATTCTATACTCAGGCTATGAAAACTATTGGGTACAGTCATACAGTATAAGCTGTTGCTGGTATACATTTAAGGTGTCCATTCATTTATAAATAAAATGTTTTTGAGCTCTTGTCATGCCAGGCACTGTGCAAGGCACTGCAAATATAGCACGGAACAAAGCACAGAAGGCTGACATCCCCATGGAGCTTGATGTCAGCCTAGGTGTCCAATGACAGATGCATTTCCAGCCCACTTGTTACTCTGAGCACACGTTCTTAGTGAAAGCCCACTCCTGTATTCCACAGTGGCCATTCCAAACCATCGTAATGTTTCTCAAGTCTCTTACCAAATGCTAACCCTATAGATGGCCAGTAGAACTTGGCATTCTACTCCACAGGGAATTCTTGGTTTCTGTCCCCTTATGTTCAAACTTGTCTCCACCTATGCCCATCTTCACCTCTTTTTCCCTGTCTTAGAGGAACAGGTGCCCTTCCTCGGCTAGGTTTAACTTTTGCTCCTGTGCCCTGGATCCCATGTGACCCATTTTCTCTGAGATTTTTTCCTTCAGTAAATGTTTTTTTCAGTCTCTCCATATGAATCAGCAGAAACTCTCTCTTGGCTAGTCCACCCCAAACCAATTCTTCAAATCTGAGTGCCTCATGGTAGCCCCAGCCCTTTTCTTCACATCTAGGGTTCTGGAAAGAGTCATTTTACTTGCTGCCTCCTCCTCCTTAATTTCCATGTGCTGTAGGAGTGATTTTTATGTCTAATCCCTCACTCCCTTGACCATGGCCCTACTGAAATTTTTCCTGTTAAGATCATCAAACCTCTTAATTGTCAAATCCAGTGATTCAGAGAACACACTTTTACGTGTTGTCTTTCTCAATATTCCTCCTAGGTTTGGCATTGTTGACCACTATCCTGCTTTTGAAGCCGTCACCTCTGGCTTCTGGGACACCATCCTCTTCTGGCTATCTGCTCATCTTTCTGGTACCTCCATGTTATTTTTCATAGGCTCCTCTTTCTGTGTCCAGTTCTTCTGTGTCCATCTCAGAGCTCCTTCCTCAGACTTGTCTTCTAAGCTTTTCTCCAGTGATCCTATCTGTGTCTGTGGCTTCAACCACCACGTCTTTCCTCCATCCTTTCTCTTGAGCTCATTACAGCCAACTACTTATTGACCACATTCACCTCTGTGTCCCACAGGCCCCTCACAGTCAGCATGTGCAAAACTGAACATATCATCTTCCCCACCAAACTGGCTCCTCTTCTAAGATTATTAGCCAAAAATTAAAAAAAAGGTAGCTTGATCTCATCTCCACAGCCTGAAAACTTGGATCATCCTTGACTTTTCCTTCTCCCTCATCTTCTACAGTCAACAGACCATCAATGCATGTTGATTATATTTTATAAACATATATGTATTCTATATGTCCCTTCTCCTCCAGTCTCTTCACAGCTGCTCTCGTTCAGGCATTCATCTGTCCTGCTTGATTTGTGGAATAGCCTTGAATAGCACACTTACCGTTTCTAGTCTCCTGCTTTCCTCTGTGCTTCTTCTATTAGAAAAATCGGTGATATATCCATTAGAATGATGATTGCATTGTATTATGATTGCACTGTACTGTGACTGATTGTATTATGATTCAATGTCTACTGCTCTACTGAATTGAGAGCTTCTTTGGGGGCAGATATTGCATGTTATTTATCTTTGTATCCCCAGTGCATGTGATAATGATGGGCATATAGTAGGTGTTCAACAAACACTTGTTCAGTGAATAAATGACTCAACCTCTATCAAGAAGAGCAGACTAAGCACAGTTAATTAATCTTGGAAGCTTTGAGCACTGTCCCATTTTAGCAGCTTGAATGCCTAATTAGTTACTGATGTGACAATAACACATTTGGTGGTTGAACTAACACTATTGATTAAAAATAATGTTAGTTAATTTTGCCTTTTAAAATAATATACACTTATTGTAGAAAAGTTAGAAAATATGGATAAGCAAGAGGAAGAAAATAAAATCATCCATCATTCCATTACCCAGTGGATAACTACTGATAACACATTGATGTAGATCTTCTCAGCTTGTTTTCTAAATTGTTACTTTCAGTAAAGGAATAGGATGAAGCCTGGGGGATGTCTTAAATGATGAGCTGCCCTTTGCAAGAGTAACCAGTCATTAAATCACAGTGCTCAAGGATTCATGGCAAACTTGACCTAGATCTAGGTGGGTGTTCACATCCATCAGCACTAATCCAGTGGCTAGACATTAGCAGCATCACTAACAGTGATAATACTTTTGCTAGACAGGTGTCAAACTAGGGTAGTGTCTTAGTCAGTTCGGGATATTGTAACAGAAAACCATAAACTAGGTGGCTTAAACAACAGAAATTTATTTCTCACCCTTCTGGAGGCTGGGAAGTCCAAGATCAAGATTCCAGCAGATCTGGTGTCTGATGAGGGCCACTTCCTGGTTTGCAGACGGCCATCTTTTGTTTGTATTCTTACATACCAGAGAGCAGAGAGAGAGAGAGGAGAAGCAAACCCTCTTGTGTCTTTTTTATAAGGGAACAAATTCCATTGACAAGGGCTCCACTCTCATGACCTTTCAGAGGCCTGCCTCCTAATACATTGGGAGTTGGATTTCAACATACGAATTTTGGGAAGAAACAAACATTCAGTTCACAGCAGGCAGTTACTCTTGTTTGAAGCTAGACCTTAGACAGTGCTGTCTGGCATTTGGAAAGGAGGACGGAGACTGGGAAAGGAAATTCACATAAATTAGTAAACTTCTAGGATTCCAATCCTGGTACATAGTTGGGATGCAGAGCAGGAATCAGGTATGAGGACAGAGCACTTGGGGCAGGATAATATAAAGACTGTAGCCATTTGGGCATAAGGGAGGCTACTGGATTATCCAAGAACACTGCAGCCAGGACTTGGGGTGGAAGACTCATTCTGGTCCACCTCCTGGTGGGGATTGAGCTCCTAGTGTATTGTTAGGCTGGGTCAATTTGGTTTAGAAATCAGGAAGAATTGAGCTGCCGGGCTGAAAGACTTAGTAATTCTAGTTATGTAGGGCTGGGAAGGTAGGAAATGATAAATCCCAAACCCTTTGGAGTGGTGAGATCCCACCACAATCTACTTAATTTTGTGACCCATATAACTGTTGTATGCCATATGTCTATATAGAATAATTAAAGCTAATTAGAATTAATTTTGGTTGGTGAGTGTTTAAAGAGTTTCATAATAACTCTAGAGATAATTAGAGATACTTTGGGATGTCACAAAAGAAGCATTTGGAATAATTTGACTAGATGTTTAAGCCAGAGTTGTGGAATGAAGGCTAGTAACAGAATGACAATTCTATAATTACAAGAACACTGAATCAGGAAGTAAGAGTTTGGGATTAAAATCAGTATGCTGCTAAACAGGTTCTCTGAAAAAAACCAACAACCCACCAACAACCTCGCTTTGTAGCATTTGCCAATTTCTGTGGTGTAAATACTCCCACCATGGTGGATTTCAAGTTTTCCATGGTTTAACAACTGGCTCACATAATTCCTGAATATTTAATAATCAGCTCTTATTAACCTTGTGCAAGGCAGCTAGAGCACACCAGTGTAATTTTCACTGGACTTCTAGTTAACTTTGTGATCTTGGGTAAGTCATTTCACTTCTTTGGATCTTGGTTTTATCATCAAAAAAGCAAAGTTGCTAAAATAACCTCTAAGGTCCTTTTCAAAGTTAACATTCCGATAATGCAGCTGGTGTTATAGGGCAAGAATAATGTCACATTATATGCCAAAAGAGTGACATCAAGAACTTTTATGAATGTTATTGTGATATATCAGAACATACAATTTGATATCAAGTCAGTGTAATCATCACCCACGTTCTGATTCCTGCTGTCAATGTGTGTGTCCTTCTCTAGTTCCTCTTCCCAGAAGGATTAAAAACAACAGTGCAGCCATTAGAGAGCCAAACTTCACAGACCAAGAGTGAGGTAAGAAACCATTAATGGCTGGGCACGGAGGCTCATGCCTGTAATCCCAGCACTTTGGGAGGCTGAGGCGGGTGGATCACAAGGTCAGGAGTTTGAGACCAGCCTGGCCAACATGATGAAACCCTGTCTTTACTAAAAATACAAAATTAGCCAGGTGTGGTGGCACGTGCCTGTAATCCCAGCTACTCGGGAGGCTGAGGCAGGAGAATTGCTTAAACCCGAGAGGTGGAGGTTGCAGTGAGCCGAGATTGCGCCACTGCACTCCAGCCTGGGTGACAGAGGAAGACTCTGTCTTGGAAAAAAAAAATAATAAGAAGAAACCATTAGCTGCAGTCAGAGAATTCTACACTCAGTTGCTGGGTTCTAGAGTCAGCTGAGGGGCTGAGAGAAAATCCTGTAGCTTAGATACATGACCCTATACGACCATGAGACCCAAGAGGGTGGTTTTCCCTGGACTAGTGATGACAGATATGAGAGACTAATTTGTGTCTTTTATATTTATGTGTGTCAAATCCTGGCCCTTAATAGGAACACAGTAAGCATTTGTTGAGAGAAAGAATAAACCATTTGGGATTTTTTAAAATTCAGAATTTTAAAATATTAATTCAGAAGTAGTCATGTGCTTCTCCGTGTTTACCTTGATATTGCAGAAGAAATGTGTATTCCAAGTGTGAGAAACTACTTTCTTGTTAGAATGGAAAACGTTTTAGTGCCTTCAGTTCAATATTGGGGATATAAATCTGCCTTCCAGCTAGATAACAGAATGTATTACATAACCAGAGCCCAGTGGAGAGAAACATACATGAGAAAAACCCACACTGGGCAAACCAGGTGTTTACTCCCACCAGCGAACATGTCCCCTTCCCCATGCGCCTCGACTGGTGGAATTAACTCGTCTCGTTGGAAAGGAAAAGATAATATTGATCTGCAGGGCATACTTACCTATATATCATGTGATGCTTTACCAACATTTCATCCTCGTAATGACCCTCATAAGCTAAGCATTGCCATTCCCATTTTAAAGAAAAAGAAACTGAAACTCAGAGAGGTTAAGTAACAGAACCAGCTAGTGGTAGGGCCCCGAGTTAACACCCCAAAGGTGGTGCTTTTCGTGCCAGACCAGGCTGCCTCGGGGCTTCTGGACTTCCTCTTCCTGATGTCTCTCTTCCGTGATTGTTGTGGGAATTTGGATGATTTCTCATGTGAGTGAACCTGGCTCAGTCCATGCTCAGGCAAACAGAAGCGCCAGTCTCTGACAGGGTTCAGAGTAAATTTGTCAAGTCAGGCGGGTCCCGGACTGCGGTATCTCGGCTGTACTTTGCCCTAATGAATCAGCTCCATGGAGGCTGGGCAGTTGCAAAGGTAACTGACATGCTGTAGATCTGAGGGCCCGGTCGGTCGTGGTAGATGTGGCACCTGGACTTTGACAGTCTCCAAGAGGAGAGGGGGCACTCTTGGGCCAGGTCCCTGGAGCAGCGCTGAAGGAAGGTGGGAAGCCATCGGAGCAGGTGTGTGGGAACACTTGCTCCCTTCTTTCCCTTCTTTGAGCTGGACGTGCTGTGCCGTCAGATTAGGAAAGGCAAGATGGCCTTTACCGGGGCGAGGAAAGGTCATTTATGTGAATGTGTGAGTGTGATTTGTCATTATAGATGTAATTCCTTCATTTTGAGAATCGAAGGTGCTATTTATTTGGTGTCCTTAATCTGAGGACTGATTTGCTGGAGTTGATGTCTCTTGGCAGCAAAATGATGTGATTTCAGTGGAAAGATTGGGTGTTGCACCTTTGCATTCGGGGAAGGGCTGCCTAGTGAGACTATCTGGGGACAAGGAGAAAGCAGGTTTCTTCTCATTCCGCTTACTTGGTCCAAATGGTTTTGAGTTCCACCAGCCTTCAGAAAAGGCTCATGTGCCCTTCCTCGTGTCTGGGACATTTGGCCTTTCCTGGGATTTGCTGGCCAAGCTGTCATTGCCCTGGCTTTTTCAAGGGAGTGAGCTGACATGGGAAGGAAGCCACAGGTTCCCCTGACTTGAGAGTGACCTTGAGGTGGGAGGCCCCCTCTGCACCTTGCTCTTCTTGTATGTTCTGCTGTCTCACAGCTCTTGGCTCATAGCTGTCGACCCTGGCTCCCTGGTGTTTGAGCAGAGTGACGTCTCGATTTCAACACCCACCCTTTTGACCTTTTGTTCTGATATGAATTTTTATGTGAGGCTGGGATCTTCAGTAATGGAAACAAGTTAACTGATTTGATCAGAATCTTGCAACCTAAAACAGTTTCTAAGGAAGAAAAAAATCGAGGTCGACCTAGTCTGTGGATGCTCCTGACACAAGAGAATCCTGAGCAAGAGTAAGATCTGAGGTGTGCTTTCCTTTGGCGGGTGCAACCCCTGCCCCCCACCACCCCGTGCTGTGAGCAGAGGAACCTGGAAGGTAATCAGTCCTTGGAGCAATTTCCCTTTTCAGGAATACGTGGGGGAAAATTAGTTTGATGCTAGGGAGACTTCCAGGATTTAAAATCTCCAGCCAGGAAGAATCCGGAGACATGGCCTTCTAATTTTTTATGAAAACAATCCTAAATTTGCCTCTTGTTGGCTCCTCTGGAGGAGGAGCAGGGACGACCATATTATATAGGTTCTAGTTCTTTGAGGGGGTTAATGTAAGGATTCAGAAAAGGTGCTTCTTGAAAAGGTCAGTCTAAACTTCTTTTTGTTTAGTAAACATCTTCAGCCACTCATACTACCCTCATCCTTATCCTTGATAACACTACTATTTATTAAGCACTTTAACATGTTGGGTAACATGTCAGGCACTTTGCATAGGTTATCTTTAACTCTGTCAATAGCCTTGCGAGGTAGTCATTACAGTCTCCATTTCATGGGTAAGGAAGTTGAGGCTTGAAAAAATGAACTAGCTAGTTAAGTGGCAGAGTTAGGATTTGAACTCTGATCTAGCTCTCTGCAAGACCCACTCAATGATACCACAGGGCCTCCACTGTAAGTGCTGGGGGAATATGTGAAGAAACATCAACTGGGATTCCTTGATAGCATTTTTAGCTGTACCTATTACTGTTATCTGTCTCCCATGCCTCCCCCATCTGTCATTGTTCCAAATGTACTTTTTAATTTTTTAAGCAATATCAATATAATTGTCTAGTCTGTTATTTACTTCATGTATCTGAGATTTTTTTTTTTCGGATTTCTCTGTATCCGTGACCATATGGTTTGTTTTAGATAGGTTTCGAGGACCATAGCTGCTCTTTTCACAAAACCTAATCAACCACTATGTTTGGATATAGATTTCAAATGATGATTTTTTTTCCTTTTTCTTTTGTCTGCAGGAAGATAAAATAACTACACAACTTACTCAAAACCCAAGACAAATTCAGAGTCAGTGATGGAACTTTGGGCTCCCCAGAGGCTGCCCCAGACACGAGGGAAGGTCACAGCATCCTCAAAGGATCCAGACGGAGGGTTTTGGAGAGATGGACATCATCGGCCTGTTCCTCACTCTCGGCACAGTGGAGAGAGGTTTCACCAATGGCAAGACAACCGTGGGAGCCCCCAGCCACAGCAGGAGCCCAGGGCAGACCATCAACAGTCCCATTATGCCTCCAGGCCTGGGGACTGGCATCAGCCTCTGTCTAGAACTGACTATTACGAAAGTGGTTATCCCAGTCAGTTGTATTCAAGGTATGGCTTTAGGGCTTGGAATGAATGCAACTCTCCTAAATGCTTATGAATAGATTGTTCTTTTCCTTCTTCCTTTTCCTTTTCTTTTTCTCCCTCTTTTTTCTTTTTCCTTCTCTACCTTACTACATGGCCTTAGCTAAATCCTGTCCTCTCCCAAATTTGTTTCTGATGACTGAAGATAGTATTTCTCTCCTCTTTATCCCCTAGTGGAGCTTCTTAAAGAAGCCATCACAAATGCAATTGAGTATTGGGGGTTTGGGGGGGGCCGTGTAGAGGGAAGAAAAAGTGGTGAAATTCAAAAGAGCAGATGGAATCCTCTTGCTCTGGGATTGCAAAAGGTAGTATGTGTAGACTATGGAAAATTTTTCTTGGAGATCCCTATAAGGAGTTCCTCATTGTCATTAGACCACTCTGCCTTGGGATTAGCATGACACTACCAGCACCAAGAAGAGTCCTAGTGCTTACCACAGTACCCAGAATGTAACAGGCATACCAATAATCCATATTGAATGAATGGGAACTTTAAAAAAATCGACCTTAGGGAAAGCAGATAGAAACTTGGAGGCTACAAGTCCGGAAGGAAGAGGTTGCAGTGAGGTCATTCTGTTCAGGTTGGAGAATCTGGAATTCCTGTTTCCCTGGCCTGTAGCACTGGACTTAATGTTTCATGGAATGTTGGAAGCCGTCTATGTTCTACTTTAGGGGTAATATTTACCTGCTTACAGATTCAGGGTTGAAATTACGACTATTATTATAATGAAATTTGTCTCTAAGAAATACTAAAGAATTACTAATTGGGCTAGGTGCAGTGGCTCACGCTTGTAATCCCAGCACTTTGGGAGGCCGAGGCGGGCGGATCATCTGAGGTCGGGAGTTCGAGACCAGCCTGTCCAACATATTGAAACCCTGTCTCTACTAAAAATACAAAACAAAACAAAACAAAATTAGCTGGGCGTGGTGGTGCACACCTGTAATCCAAGCTACTTGGGTAGCTGAGATGTGAGAATCACTTGAACCTGGGAGATGGAGATTGCAGTGAGCCGAGATCATGCCACTGCACTCCAGCCTGGGTGACAGAGTGAGACTCTGTCTCAAAAAAAAAAATTACTAATTGATAAAAACATTAGTATTATGATGGTCCTCTCCCCAATCTTTTTGGATTGTTGAATTCTCAAAGAGAGGCATGTTCAGGACAGAGGCAATAAAAGTAATCAGACTTAAGATAGTCCAGTTTGACTTTTTAATCTCAATTCCATCTGGAATAAGCATGGAAATTACAGTGGTATATTGGAGACTTAACACAGTCATCTCAGGAAGTGATTTTCTCAGATAATGTCAGGACAGAGTTTTCTAAGATAGTATGTATGTATTTGGGGAGTGAGAGTTTTACTATAAAGTAAAAGAGTTTTAAATTAAAAAGGGGTTTTTAGAATAGAGTTTTAAGTAAAAAAATTTTACTATAAAAATTCTACTCTTGTTATGCAACAAAGGCCTGACTCCTGCTCTGATTCTGTTTATAGGATCTAGAATTAACCATGGCTTTCAAGCAGATTCTAGGCTGGGTCACAACTCTGTCCTCTGAAGCTGTTTAGTTTGTCAAGTCTTCCATTGGTTTCTGTCTTTACCACCCTTGTCCTCAACTGACCAGTCTTCTTTGTGCTATTTTAGGCCAGGTTATGAGAATTCATATCAGGGCTATCACTCTCCCACAATGAGGGAGGAATATGCTTATGGAAGTTATTACTATCACGGACACCCGCAGTGGCTGCAGGAAGAAAGAGGTATGGAAAAGTGTCCAAGAAGCCTCTGGGATTTCGGGATGGGGCAGCTGGTCTGAGAGGCAGGGGAGAGACCAACGGAGCCATGTTCAGACCCTCACCTTGGGCATCTTTTCTTGGCCAGACGAGACCACAGCAGAAACACTCCTCCTCGATGTCCTGAGAAGAGATATAAAGGAGTTGTTTTCCTTTGTTTGCATAGATGATGGTACTGTCACTAGTACTATGGGTAGTTTGCACTTCATCCACATTTTTTCTTCTACTTTGCCTTATAGCCAAGATTATAGTCTTCGACCAAGTAATAGTGAAGTCAGTTCTTAAGGACATCTGCTGGGCTATAGTAGGAGTCTGTCACTTCACCCTGAGGACAGCAGATATGCACCCAAAGGAGTGTTCTCCCCTATACTAATAGGTATAGGGTGTGTCTTAATGGCAGCGTCTGAACTGCTAGCAAAGATAAATCTGTTTCAACATTGAACCCCCCCCCCCCCCCACACACACATGTACACACCAATCCCCATCGTTGTGCGGTTGTATAGATCCATGCTAATTAGTTCAGAGGGGACTGAGAGGCGTCCTATGGACTTTCATCATCAGCTCTCACCTATCTATTTTTCAATTTGGAAAATATGTTTTTAGATCTACTGTGCTCTAGGAACTCCTCACAGCTCACTAATATCTTTCTAAGAACTTTCAGAAACAGGAAGTGACCTGTCTTGATTTTGTTTTCTCTGAGGGTGCAGTGCCAAGGCAAAGGAGTCCTTATATCTGGCATGAAGATTACCGAGAGCAAAAGTACCTTGATGAACATCATTATGAAAACCAGCACAGTCCATTTGGAACAAATAGTGAGACCCACTTCCAGTAAGTGCGAAAGGAGAGGCCAGTTTGACATGATGTTGTCAAACTCAGACTATGTTGGGCAAATTTTCTGGCGTCTGATGCTGGTCTCTTACCTCCAGAAGCCTGTGTACTTTTGGTTTAGCCACAGGGATATGGGAGTATTCCAGGATGGGCCTGGTCCGCTGTTAATATGGACCCTGGGAAGAGAGATTCTTATCACTGAGAGTCTGTTCCCAAAGCTGGGCAAGTCTGAGTCCTGTGAGGTTCCCTGAGGTCTGTCCTAAAAGAGGACTTTAATTCTGTGTTGGCCTCAGAACAGATATGGCCTAGAAAAAGCTCTCATGATTAGGTCATGAGAACCTGCCTGAGGCTGAGGTGCTTCTCCTCAACCTACACCTGAGCCCTGAGAATGGGCCATCTCCCTGTGGTAAGACAAGACAGGGAAGAGAGTTTTGCCCAAGCATCTGTCCTGGTGCTCGCAGCTCTGGAATTCACCAACCTAAACACCCTGATGTAAGTCATTCCAGAATGTCAGGCTGTAGAGACCAACCCTTCTCATCAGGACCTGAGGCCGCTTCCAGCCACTGAGCTGTGGAACTCAAGCACTCCTGTTTTTCTGGGATTAGTAGATTGAGGTGGCAAGTGGGAGGAAAATGCTTTCTCCCATGGCACCCAGGCTGACATGGCACCTGACCATGCTTTGGAGCAGGTCAGCTTCCGGTGGAGAGTGCTTCAGCCTTGCTGGCTTGCCCAGGACCTCGCTCACTGCTCCTGTCATTTTGCTGCAGATCTAACAGTAGGAACCCTTATAAAGACAGCCCTGCTTCCAACTCTGGACAGGAGTGGCCCGGGGAGCTGTTTCCAGGGAGCCTGCTTGCTGGGGCCCAGAAAAATAAGGTAACCTAAAGTGACATGGGGGCTGGAGACTGTGTCCATGTGTCTCAGCTGACACTGTCAGCAGTGGCAGAACAGGGCCCTTGGGGATGGATGTCCAGCGGCCAACTGTCTGGAGGACCCATTCCTTCACTCTTGGCAGAACCTCCACCCATGTCTTCTTTTCTTCCCTCCTTACTGCCTCAGTCTTAGGCAACCGAGGCCCTAAACTGAACTCCTTTGCATTTTCAGCAAATTGAGGGGATTGAGAAAGGTCACCCAGCTCACTCTAACATACTGGGAAAGAGAGGATGCTGTCATCCAGGTGTTAGGTGTTAGGGACTCCAGGGGACTAGCAATTTGGTTTAACCCAGGAAGAGGGAAGTTGCTAGAATCTTTGAATTCAGGTTTGAGAAGCAGGGCTTGAAACCCTTTCTAACTATTCATTCATCCCTCTCCTCTAAAAATCTTATCGTATGCACCAGCTGGGCCACAAAATGGAGATCTTTTTTAAAATAAACTTTTTATTTTAGAATAATTTTAGATTTGTGGAAAATTTGCAAATATACTACAGAGATGGTTCTTTTCTTTTGAGACAGAATCTCACTCTGTTGCCCAGGCTGGAGTGCAGTGGCACAATCTCGGCTCACTGCTACCTTCATCTCCTGGGTTCAGGCGATTCTCCTGCCTCAGCCTCCCGAGTAGCTAGGGTTACAGGCACCCCCCACCATGCCCAGCTAATTTTTGTATTTTTAGTAGAAACAGGGTTTCACCATGTTGGCCAGGCTGGTTTTGAACTCCTGACCTCGTGATCTGCCTACCTTGACCTCCCAAAGTGCTGGGATTACAGGTCTGAGCCACCACGCTCAGCCAGAGATTGGGTCTTAATTTTGAAAGTCTTGTATTGATCTTGTTTCCTTTATTAGGTTTGTATGATTTTTTAGGTCAATTTCTTTTGTATACTTAGTGCTTAAATAGGGTAGGGCACATATGATTATGACTAATAGTAACAATACAATGACAGCAGCCACATACACATGTATAGCACTTTACAGTGTACAAAGAGCTTTACTTTTTATTTTATTTTATTTTTTTCTTGAGACAGAGTCTCACTCTGTTGCACAGGCTGGAGTGCAGTGGCACAATCTCGGCTCACTGCAACCTCTGCCTCCCTGATTCAAGTGATCCTCCTGGCTCAGCCTCCCTAGTAGCTGGGACTACAAGTGTGTGCCGCCATGCCCAGTTAATTTTTGTAGTTTTTAGTGGAGATGGGGTTTCACCATGTTGACCAGGTTGGTCTGGAAATCCTAACCTCAGGCGATCTGATCCTCCTGGGTCGGCCTCCCACAGTGCTGGGATTACAGGTGTGAGCCCCTGGCCTGGCCCAAAGAGCTTTTGAATTCATTATTTTACTTGTATGCACACAAGATGTAAATCAATGAATTTCTTTCTTTATTTCTTTAGAGTCAGAGTTTTGCTCTGTCACCCAGGCTGGAGTGTAACAGCATGGTCATAGCTCACTGCAGCCTTGAACTCCTGGGCTCAAGTGATCCTTCCACCTCAGCCTCCCAAGTAGCTGGGGCTATAGGTGTGCATCACCATGCCCAGCTAAATTTTTTTATTTTATTTTATTTATTTATTTTTTTTTGTAGAGATGGGGTCTTGCTATGTTGCAATTTGGGGTCTCAAATTCCTGGGCTCAAGTGATCCTCCTGCTTTGGCCTACCAAAGTGCTGGGATTACAAGTATGAACCATCATACCTGGCCCCATGAATTTCTTTACACCTGCATCCAAGGGGAAAGCATGGTACCTAGAGCATAATAGGTGCTCATTAAACAGTCAATGAATGAGGGCCAGGCACGGTGGCTCATGCCTGTAATCCCAGCACTTTGGGAGGCTGAGGCGGGCAGATCATGATGTCAAGAGATCGAGACCATCCTGGCCAACATGGTGAAACCCCGTCTCTACTAAAAATACAAAAATCAGCTGGCATGGTGGTGTGCCTGTAGTCACAGCTACTTGGGAGGCTGAGGCAGGAGAATCGCTTGAACCCGGGAGGTGGAGGTTGCAGTGAGCTGAGATCGTGCCATTGAACTCCAGTCTCATGACAGAGCAAGACTCTGTCTCAAAAAAAAAAAAAAAAAAAAAGTTGATGAATGAATACATGAATTACTTGAAGTATATAGGGCAGATATGATTATATCACAGATGAAAGCACTGAGCTCAGAGAGCCTAAGTCACGTGTCCGGGGGCACAGCAGCTGCGTATAAGACAAAGCCGAGATTTGAATTCAAGGGCCCCTGACCCCAAGCCTCCACTCTTTCCATTGGGTCATAATATATCCTTTGGCAAATGCCTATCAACTTGATTTTCTCTTTTTCTCCTTTCAACACATCCACTTTCACTGTATGTGTTTTGTTTCTTTGAAGGAACGCTTGAGAAGACCAGCTCTCTGAAACTTCTTCCTATGTGTTTGTATTGTTTTTAACTTTCAGCCATCACTGGCTAGTGAGTCCAACCTTCTCCAGCAGCGTGAGTCTGGTCTCAGCTCCAGCAGCTATGAGCTCAGTCAGTACATCACAGATGCCCCCGAGCGGGATGATCCTCCAGCTTCAGCAGCTTGGAGTCCAGTTCAGGCTGGTGGGTTCTAAAATGATCACAAGAGTTGGTTGAATCTGATGTGGAAAGGCTGGGTGGAAAGTCTCTGGGAAAGTCAGCCATATGATGGATCATTGTCCACCTCATTTGCTTATGTAGGTCTCTGGGGCAGAGAGGTCAACTTTGGTTCCATTTTCTATCTTTTTGCTTGTAATAGTAATTGCATCATAGCTGATTCCTGGAAGGGAGCACTGCCCCTATCCATCATCAGGTTGGGAAAGGAGGCACTCAGTGGTGCTTTTAAGAAAGGGAAGACCAGAGAGAATTAGGAAAAGCAAAAGCAAGATGCAAAGCATCATTGCTTTGTCTGGATGTAGGAACTTTGTCATGAGTATAGAGGCCACGAAAGCCAGAGACTCCTTGGCCTCTCAACATCACTGAGAGTCTGGGCTGAGTGCATTATCATTTGGACTGAATCATCAAGCCCATGCATTGTATTATGACACATTCTCAGAGGCTTAAATCTGACTGGCGCAGGGAACATGGGCTTCTTCTAATTACACGACCCACCCAGAATCTTATTTTGGTTCAGGCAGAATTTGGGCAGAAATACGTCTGTGGCATATTCCTGAACTAAAGAAAAGTGATGGAAGTAACGCTAACAATGTCCATCTGTGTCTGTTGGTCAGAGGATGTCTCCTCAGCTGGTCCCAAAGCACCCATGAAGTTCTATGTTCCTCATGTTCCTGTGAGTTTCGGGCCAGGAGGTCAGCTGGTGCGTGTAGGTCCCAGCTCTCCCACTGACGGGCAAGCAGCTCTTGTTGAACTGCACAGCATGGAGGTAAAGAAGACCCAGTGTCCCTGGAATGCCGGCACACTGCTTACCTAACTACTCCTAACGTGCTTACCTTGCTTTCCTGTGCCTGAGCTGGGGCATCTCCAGGAATGGGATGCTCTTGTGGAAACTGGGCCATGTACCCCCTGGATTTGGGGGGTGCAGGAATGGGTGGGGCTCTTCTCTGAAAGAATTGATGCTAGAGTTATGTTTTTCCTGAGATGTCAGTGGCTCATCTTTAGCAACAAGATTCACTTTTTTCTTTCTGCTTTCTCCACAAGGCCTTGAGCCACATCCTAGCCCCACGGCCCTGGGGTCTGATACTAGACTTGACTGAAAGGGGCCTAGGGTGGACACAGTCGTAAAGATAAAATCTGATTGTTTTATTGCAGGTTATTCTTAATGATTCCGAAGAGCAAGAGGAGATGAGAAGTTTCTCAGGACCCTTGATTAGGTAAAATGCTGTAAGAGCTGCTGAGTAAGGGCAATCTTCCTGCTCAGATCAGCATTTTGGAGATATGTTCTTGGTTTCCTTGAAAAAAAAAAGTCCGTCCTTGTTGGAGTGGAATTCTCTGTGCTGCAAGATAGAACCAGATGTGGCCTGAGTCATTTTGACAAGCCATTCAATAGTTGAAGGACAGAAAGCAAAATTAGCATGACAGTTTAGAAATCTAAAACCAGTTCCATTTTGCAGAGGCTGCATGGTAGGAAGTTTTAGTGTTCCGTGTGCTTGATAGATGTTAGCAGAAAAGTGGAGCATCGCCTGGGAAGTCCCTGACGAGTGGATCATAGCAGAAACAATTCTTGTAACAGTGGCTTTTTCCTGGAGAGGTAGATAAGATCGGCAGTGTTCAAGTTATGGAACAGTGTGCGAGTGAGCCCTCTGCAGTACTCAGCTAGGACTGCTTTTAAATATTTAGTTATATTTCTGATAAATGTAACTCAGGGCATCTTTGTTGAGGAGAGAGTCCTTGCTGGATGACAGCCCACGTGGGTCTCAGGCTCAGGCATCCTACGTACTAGGAATACCATGGTGGACAGGTCAGCCCTCTCTGAACCGTAGTTTTCCCCCTGGAAGTGGTATAACACCTGCTCTCCCTACCCGAGGCTTGTCTGTGAGTCTCAAGTGAGATTATTCACATGGAAAGTATCATCACCAATATATAAATGTATTCCTCTTATGGCATCTGACAGTTCCCTCAAGTAAAAATGAGTGTTCTCTCTGTTTCTTACACACGAGTATACAGATATGGGGCAAAAAAGCGAGTTGGGTTATTCAAAGAGTGGGGTACTAAGCCTAACTTGGCTTTGATATTATTGGATGATCTTGAGCAAATCATAATGCCAATCATATTGATCACTTAATACATGCCGCACAATTTTCTAATTCCTTTTTGTATGGAGGTATGTTCTTTTACTGTCCCTATTTTAGGGGACAAAGCTGAGGCTCAGAGGAGGTAAGAAACTTGTCTAAACAGAGAAGTGGCAGACCAAGATTTAGACCCAGGGTTATCTGACTCCAAAGTCTGCTTTTACTTGCTATCCTGTACAGTGACTTCAGGTCTCTGGGCCTCTGTTGCTTCATCTATGAAATGGAGGGGGTGCATGAGAGAATCTCTGAAATTTCTTCCTGTTCTATAAGAAAATAACTATCCTATAGCTATAGACTCATTACTCTTAGCCCTGACTTGTCAGATTTCTATCTCAACCACAGCCCAGCCAGGACTTGCATACTTAGGAGGAGCCTGGGGTCCGAAACAGGGAAGTGTCTGCCTGCTCACTCTTCGCTCCCTAAATTTTTTCCATGTAGGGAAGATATACATAAGGTGGATATTATGACGTTTTGCCAGCAGAAAGCAGCTCAGAGCTGCAAATCTGAGACACTGGGGAGCAGAGACTCGGCTCTACTGTGGCAGCTCTTGGTTCTCCTTTGTCGCCAAAATGGGGTAAGTTACTGTTTTGGTGGGAGAGCAGGTGCAGGCTGAAATTTAAGTCTTCATGGGATAGATAAGATTATGTTTATGGCAATGTTAAAGAAGCCACAAATTGCTCCAAGGGGAAAAATTGCTCACATGTCAATGCCAGTTTGCTAATGCAAATCTTCCCTGATGATCTTCCTTGGTCTGGGAATATTGTAGTTTCTGAGTTATTGCACCAGCCAGGTAATATACCTGTGAAATTGTAAATGTTTCTGGTAAGCTTTGTGGCTCCTGACAGGCAGAAAATAACCATGATAGTGATGCTGAAGTTTGAAATATAGCAATCTAAGAAAGGACTGCCTTATGTTTGCATAATTGGACTCCTTGCGAAGAAGGCAGGCTCCCTGGTGCCTTCCTTCTCCAGCTGGGGCGGCCAGCCTGAGGACCCATAGGATTCTCCTCAGATGATCCTCTTTGCCTTACAGTCCATGGTGGGGTCTGACATTGCTGAGCTGCTAATGCAAGACTGCAAGAAGCTGGAGAAGTACCAACGGCAGCCCCCTGTGGCCAACCTCATCAGCCTGACCGATGAGGACTGGCCAGTGCTGAGCTCTGGGACCCCGAACCTGCTCACCGGAGAGATCCCCCCCAGTGTGGAGACACCTGCGCAGATCGTGGAGAAATTCACTAGACTGCTCTACTATGGAAGGAAGAAGGCAAGTATGCCCTTCGCCCAATCCCTCTCCACCACTCACCCCTGCCCCAATTATGTGAATAGTATATACTCATTTCAGGGAGGATGCGAGAAGTTCAGAAAGAAACAACAAAGAAAATAAAAACACCCACAGTTCTACCATTAAAAGACAATGAACTATTAAATGAAATAAGCCAGGTACAGAAAGACAAACATCACATGTTCTCACTTATTTGTGGGATCTAAAATCAAAACAGTTGAACTCATGGAGATGGAGAGTAGAAGGATGGTTACCAGAGGCTGGGAAGGGCAGTAGGGGAGGGTGGGAGGGAGGTTGGGAGGGTTAATTGTGCAAAAAAAAAAAAAGAATGAATATGACAGTATTTTATAGCACAACAGGGGAACTACAGTCAATAATAATTTAATTATACTTTTAAAAATAACCAAAAGAGTATAATTGGATTGTTTGTAACACAAAGGATAAATGCTTGAGGGGATGGATACCCCATTTATCATGATGTGATTATTAAACATTGCAAGCCTGTACCAAAATATCTCATATATTTTACTCCATAAATATATATACCTACTATGTACTCATAAAATTAAAATAAAAAAATTAAAATCGAAAAGATAATACCTGTTAACATTTTGATATATTTACTTCCAGCATTTTCCATGCATATATATTAAAAGAAAATAAAATTGCATATACAATTGTTTATTTCTCTTTTAAACTTAAGATGATATGGTAAAATACCCTCATGGCATTAAATATGCTCCAACAACACCATTTAAAAAATAGTTATACAATATTCCATCATATTATGTATCATATTTTATTTAGCTATTCTACTATTATTGAATATTTAGACTATTTACAATTTTGTCCACCATTATAAATTATATCATTTACACATCTTGTTACATGAGTCTTTAGCTGATCTTTTAAATTTTTTAGGACAGATTCCTAGAAGTGGAATTACTGGGTATATAAATGGTATGCACTTTTAAAAGGTTCTTTATGGCCGGGCGCGGTGGCTCAAGTCTGTAATCCCAGCACTTTGGGAGGCTGAGACGGGCGGATCACGAGGTCAGGAGATAGAGACCATCCTGGCTAACACGGTGAAACCCCGTCTCTACTAAAGATACAAAACTAGCCGGGCGAGGTGGCGGGCGCCTGTAGTCCCAGCTACTCTGGAGGCTGAGGCAGGAGAATGGCGTAAACCCGGGAGGCGGAGCTTGCAGTGAGCTGAGATCTGGCCACTGTACCCCAGTCCAGGCGACAGAGCGAGACTCCGCCTCAAAAAACAAAACAAAACAAAACAAAACAAAACAAAACAAAAAAAAGGTTCTTTATATATACACCAAATTAATTTCCAGGAAGTTTGTTTACAAATACTCCTGCTGCTATATCTAAGGCTTCCAATCAATATTGAATACAGATGCTCCTCGACTTACAATGTTTATATCCCAATAAACCCATCATTAAATAGAAAAATCATAAGTTGAAAATGCATTTGATACACCTAACCCAACATCATAACTTAGCCTAGCCTACCTCACATGTACTCAGAATGTTTACCTTAACCCACAAAATCATCTAACCCAGAGCCTCCTTTTTAATAAGGTGCTAAATATCTCATATAATTTATTGAATATGTTACTGAAAGTGAAAAACAGAATGGTTGTATGGGCACTTGAAGTACAGTTTCTACCAAATGTGTATCGATTTCACACCATTGTAAAGTCAAAAACTCATAAAGCAGGGACTGTCTGTACTTTAAACAGATGAAGATTGATTTCTAGCTTAATTTTGAGGTTGAGATTATACTTTACAAAAGTCATAAAAATTTAAGTGTTTGGATAGATAATTAAAATCAATTTGAATCGATTTCATTCAAAAATTAAAATATAAAAAAGACATAATTGGGAAATGATGCTCTCATCCCCTAGTCACCCAATTTTTCTCTCTGAAATATCCAGAGAAATTTTATGCTTATATTGTTATTTTCTCTTTGTTAAAAAATAGCGTACTATATACCATTTCTGTGCCTTCCTTTTTCCATTTTACAAAATACCTCAGAAAACACTCTTTTTAGGGTTGCCAAACTTTTTCTATAATTGGACAGATGTAAAAAATGTAAAATGTAAACGTTTTACATTTTGCAGGCCATGGGGCCTCTAGTACAACTACTCAGCTCTGCCTTTATAGTGTGAAAGTGGTCACAGAAAATATGTAAATGAATGGGTGTGGCCGTGTTTCAGTAAACTTCATTTATAGACATAGAAATTTGAGTTACCATATACTTATAATGCATAGTGAAATTAAAAAAAATTTTTTTCCAATCACTTAAAAAGGTAGTAACTATTCTGAGGCTATGGCCTGTACCAAAATAGGCAGTGTGCTGGATTTGGCCTTTAGGCCATATTTTGCTGACCTCTGCTCTATAGCCTATATAAATACCTTTCTCATTATTTCTTACATTGGCATAGTTTTCTACTGATAAATTATAATTAATTTAACTAAACCTCATATAGCTTGACATGAAGAGTACTTCCAGTCTTCTGCAATTACAATGTTGCAATGAATAACCACTGTCATTTTGCCCAGTGTGAAAGAATATATGTAAGATAAATTTCTAGAGGCAGAGTGTTGGGCAAAGGATATGGTTTGTAATTTTGATAGATACTGACAAATTGCCTTTTAGAGGTTGTGCCAATTCACTCTACCAGCAATGCAAGAGAGTGCCTGTTTTCCTACATTCTTACCACAGTATGTTTCAAACTCTTTGATAGGTGCCAGTCTGAGAAGTGAAAAAAGGCTGGACGTGGTGACTCACGCCTGTAATCCCAGCATTTTGGGAGGCAGGCAGATTACTTGAGGCCAGGAGTTTCAGACCAGCCTGGGTGACATGGAGAAACCCCATCTCTACAAAAAATACAAAAATTAGCCAGGCATGGTGGTATAGCCTGTAGTCCCAGCTACTTGGGAGGCTGAGGCATGAGAATTGCTTAAACCTGGGAAGTGGAAGTTGCAGTGAGCTGAGATCATGCCACTGCACTCCAACCTGGGTGACAGAGAGAGACTGTCTCAAAAGAAAAAATTATCAGTGAATTTAAAATTTTTTTGTAGATATGGGGTCTTGCTGTGTTGCCAGGGCTGGTCTCAAACTCCTGGGCTCAAGTGATCCTCCCCCTCAACCTCCCAAAGTGTAGGGATTACAGGTGTGAGCCACCACACTGGGCCTGCATTTCTCTTATTGAAATGAATACGTTCAATTCAATTCAATTCAAAATGAATTCAATGAAGTTGAATTTTTTTTTTTTTTTTTTTTTTTTTTTTTTTTTTGAGATCGGAGTCACGCTGTGTTGCCCAGGCTGGAGTGCAGTGGCCGGATCTCAGCTCACTGCAAGCTCTGCCTCCCGGGTTTACACCATTCTCCTGCCTCAGCCTCCCGAGTAGCTGGGACTACAGGCGCCCGCCACCTCACCCGGCTAGTTTTTTGTATTTTTTAGTAGAGACGGGGTTTCACCGTGTTAGCCAGGATGGTCTCGATCTCCTGACCTTGTGATCCACCCGTCTCGGCCTCTCAAAGTGCTGGGATTACAGGCTTGAGACACCGCACCCGGCCAAAGTTGAATATTTTTTAATATGTGAATTTTTTGTCATTGATTTCCTGCATTTTTCTATTGAGTCTCTGATTCTCACTTATTGATTTGTTGGAGCTCTTTATGTTTTAGGGCTTTCTGTGTAAAATTGTAAGTTTCTGGGGTCATGTTTAGAAAGGCTTTTCTACTTCAAAATTAATTTATAAAATGAAGTTGAAGTACTTTTCATTTTCCATTTAAATATTTAATTTCTTGTTTTTGTATGTGATGCTGTCTTTTATTTTTTTAATTGACAAAAGTTGTATATATGTATAGTATACAACATGATATATATGTATATATATATACACACACTGTGGAATGGCTAAATGGGGCTAGTTAACATATGTGTCACATCACATATTTATCATGTTTTTTCTAATGAGAACACTTAAAATCTCCTCTCTTAGTGATTTTCAAGTACACTATACATTGGTATTTACTGTAGTCTTGATGTTCAAGTGCTATGAAACTTTTGCTAAAGAGTTGAGGCTAACTGGCAACCATGTCTGACGGGAAGCTGATGGAATAGCACAGTGGATTTTGATAAAGTGAAGGCTGGTGAAGGTGACATCCTAGAGAAAAACACTATGCTAGCTATAACCTGCTTCCTGGCTGTTCAAATTCTTATATGAGGCTCTAAGAATTTTCTGAAGCCCAGCCTCCGCTGCTCAGGATGCAGCAGTGCCTAAGCACAGGAACTTGTTGTGAGTGGAAGGTGGGAAAGGCACTCTTGAATGTGATGTTTTGGTTTTCAGGAAGCCTTGGAGTGGGCCATGAAGAACCACTTGTGGGGCCATGCTTTGTTCTTGTCCAGCAAGATGGACCCACGGACCTACAGCTGGGTCATGAGTGGGTGAGTTGGAACTTAACAAAAGAGACCGGTGGGGCAGAGAGGCCTCCTCACCAAAGGTGGAGGATGAGGGTGTGGAGAAACGCCAGACGCACCGAGGAGCCTCACACTCCAAGGATCTCTCCATGTTCTCTTTTCTGAGCTGGACATAGCATTTCTCTGTTTTAGACACAGATACATTCTTTCTACCTGCTAAATTGAATACAGAGTTTTAGTAAAATTGCCCAGGGTGAGAGTTTCCAAAAATTAAATAGGTTTTTACATTGCAGTAGCCTTCTCTCTTTGGGAGGGGCTGTTCCAGCTAGTTCTGGTAATGAGGGGTAGGTGATCACTTCCTTAGAGCCTTGGGACTGAGGGTCTTTGGTGTAAGCAGTTGTCTACTGTTTATATTTGTGATGAGGTTCTGGGTACTGAGAGTAGGGTAGGGGTGTGGGGTAGCAGGGTCGTGAGCTGTGGTAGGAAAAGGATTTTTTGCACTGGCAGTGAGATCCAGAAGTCTGCATCGGCAGCAGTGGGAGGTGTTGAGACTGAAGAGATGTGCTTAGTCAGAAATGACGTCAGCACACTGTGGTCTGGGTGCCAGCGTGGACCAGGAAAAATGCCCAAACCAGGATGAGGTAGGGATGGAAGCAAGGGTCCATAGCCAGGAGTTTGGAATAAGGAGATGAAACAGAGTGAAAGAAAGCCAGGATCAAATAGGGGTGCTGGATGGAGAAGGGTTTCTGAGTAAGTCCTTCAGGCTCCTCCTAGCATCCATGGGTTGGCAGGGACAAATGTGGTGGGTGGGGTGAGGCACCCTCCTGTAAGGGGCAGACTTGGGTCAGACAGCAAGAAAGATGCTACCTCAAAGTGCTTAGCTTCTAGTGCTGGTTAAAGCTGTGAAGCTATCCTCTCAGCTGAACTTACATTTGAATTGGCCGTAAATCCTGTTGGGCAGAGGTTGAATTAGAAGATGACACTTGCGTCGGCATGGTGGCTTACGCCTGTAATCCCAGCACTTTGGGTGGCCAAGGTGGCTGGATCACCTGAGGTCAGGAATCTGAGACCAGCCTGGCCAACATGGTGAAACCCCGTCTCTACTAAAAATACAAATATTAGCTGGACATGGTGGCGGGCGCCTGTAATTCCAGCTACTCTGGAAGCTGAGACAGGAGAATCGCTTGAACCTGGGAGGTGGTGGTTGCAGTGAGCAGAGATCACATCATTGCACTCCAGCCTGGGCAACAAGAGCAAAACTGCATCTCAAAAAAACAAACAAACCAACAAACAAAAACACTTAACACTTCCATGTTAAGTTCAGTCTGAGGGACTAGTGACTGCACCACCGGCCAGCCCATTCTGCGTGATGGCCTCGGTTGAGTCTCGTGATGACTCCACCCTTCAGTCTTCCTGGAGACTGGAATGGTGAGGAACATAGAAGTTGTATTATGATACCTGCTTGGAGTTCCGGTGGCAAGAGTGCTGTTAAATAAAGGACGGTGTTTTGAGGATGATTTGCCTTTCGGCTTTGAAAACGAACATCCCACAGCCCCACATTGTAGCATACATCTCTGCTACAGGTTTTTGCCTTGGGCCATTGATTTTTGATGGAGCCCAGTGAATTGTGAAAAATACCTCTCACTGAGTAGGCTTAAATCTCAAATCAGCTGTAGAGCTTATTATATCCTTGTTAAGCATATCCCATGGTTTGTCATCAGCAGGATCATTTCTGGCCCCTGTTCCACGCCTCTTTGGTTACTGAAAATGGCTATTTAGTGCTTGTGAGCAAAAGCACTACAGACCCAGGCTCTTGATGAGCCAGAAAAACGGCACTGAGTGCTGTGGGCTTGGTGTGGGGGAGGGCTGCAGGGAGTGGGAGATCTGGGTGGCTGGGAAGGGGGGTGCCCATGGAGAAGAGCTTCCAGATAAACTGCTGTGGCTCTCCAGGGGATCTTTGAGATGTCAGTGGGTCATCTCAGTGATGGAAGAAGACCCACAGAAATGGTTATTCCAGAGTTAGGCCATTGAGACCAAGGTGCAGAAAATACCCCCAACAATGAGATCTAGCTGGGGTGTGCGGTAGATTGAGGACCCTGCCATCTCTCCTCAAAGGAGGATGTGACAGAGGCATGGCAGAAAGTAAAGAGATGTTCACGTTCCTAAGGAAGCTGCCAAAATCTGATAAAATTATGTGAGGCCCTGAGCTTTGTGGGCAATGGGTAAAGAGGTTCCCTGGGTGTGGTCTTCACTGACTATCCTTCTCTCTGCAGCTTCACCAGCACGCTGGCGGTCAATGACCCACTGCAGACCCTATTCCAGCTCATGTCGGGGAGGATTCCACAGGCAGCCACGGTACCCCTGTGACAGGATTCCTTTACCACCCTGGCATCCCAAGGGCTTGATGGGGTGGGGACTGCTCAGGAGTGTGATGGCTTTCAGGAGCAAACGTGATGATAATATTAATAGTTTGTTAATCACTTACCATGTGCTGGGCCCTGTGCTAAGTGCTTTGATGCATATTATTTGGTTTAATGCATAGAGGTAGGAAATATTCTCTCTGCTTTGCAGATGTGGAAACTGAGCTGCAAAGGTGTAAGATGACCCAAGGTCAGAGATAGTGAGTGGTGGGCTCAGGATCTGTCTGGGTCTGTCTGACTCTGAAGACCTTGGCCTTCCCAAAATGTCAAAGCTGCCTGCTCTGCTGTGAATGGCAAGAGGACCTGTGCCTGTTCTGCAGGCTTCCCCTGGCAGGGCTGCCCTTCTTTTTCTCTGGAGGAATGCTTCCCACCACTGCACACTGGCACTTCAAAGCTGGACATACGCAATTTCAGTCTTCTAGAGTTGATGTGGCTGAGAGTCTGAGGCCAGCTTGATAGTTTGCCCATTATAGGAGACTTGATCTTTTGGCCCCAAAGTATTCCTTCCTTACCTTTGACGTCCAGTCACTTTACTAGATTATGCCCTGGTGTTGACTGTCTGGATCCATTTTTTTCCTTGGGGTATATATAACATGTTCTTTTAATATGTACATTCATATGTTAGAGTTCAGGAATGTTTTATTGGATTATATCCTTCAATATTTGTTTTGTTCCCGTTATTTTGGTTTCCTTTTCAGGAATTCCATGTACACATATTTCATATATATACATATATGAATTATACCTATAATTTTCTCTTTAATAATTTTTTATTATCTTCTTTCCTCTCTTGCCCGCCCTTCCTTCCCTCCTCCCTGCCTCCCTCCCTTCCTTCCTCCCTCCCTCCCTCCCTCCCTCCCTTCCTTCCTCCTTCCCTGTTTCCTTCCTTTCTTTTTTCCTTCCTCTGTCCTTTACTGTGTTTTCACCGGTGTCTCTTGCTTTTGTGCTCTGGTGTTTCTGTCTATTTCTTCAATTTCCCCTTACTTTTTTCCTGAGCTCTGCACATTACATTCATCTCCTGTTATCCACCATCTATTTCCTGGGCTCTTATAACTCAGATTATGCTCTTGCTTCACAGACGCAATTGTTTCATTATTTTACTTAAATTCATGACAAAATGTTTGGTGACAATTTTTCATTTGTTTTGTGGTAACATTTTTGTAGTAAATGTTCTCTCTCCCCTCTATTTTTCATGTTACCTTCCTCCTTCTGTCTTAGGGTGTATTTGTATATATTCTGTGCTTGCTTTCTCATATTACATAACTTTAAAGGAGTTGAATCTTTCCTGGGTTTATATTTCCAGTTATTGATATTAGGTTTGTGCAGAGGATGGGCCAGGCCATATTCCAGGCCATCTGGCATTTTCTGCAGGACCCAGAGTTTTCCGTGTGAGCCTGAGTTGCCTTTGCCACTCTCCAGCTGGTGGGGAGAGCTGTGGGGTCCTCTCCCTTGTGTCCCCTCGGCTTCCCCGTGGAGGGACTCTGTCCAATCTCCGTTACTTTTGGTAGCCTTTTCTTATATCTTGAGGCTTGGGTTTTGTGAACACTAGTTTTAATAAAAATTGACCTCACGCTTTTCCTTTATTTTTTTATCCTTCTTATTGCTTGTGGCTAATTCCAAGAAAAGAGAAATGATTTTCATGCCCCGTCATCAAATCAACTGGCTATTTTGTAGCACAGAGTGTGCCTCACAATTCAGTGGACTGGCCTGTGCTCCACAATGGAACTGCATTATGTCACGAAGCACTAAATGCAGGAAGTGATACAATTAGCTATGGTTGTTGTGTTTTTTTTTTTGTAATAGTAGAGTTAGCTAAATTTCCCCTATTTTTAGATGAGAAAACGGAGGAGCCAGAGGTGATGTGTCAATGCATTATTCGATCTTAGGGAGTTTCCCAGCACTTCAGCATGTACTAAAAGGCTGGATTTCAGTTTCATGTGATGAGTGGGGTGGTGGAAAAGCACGGCAACAGGACAACACAGACGTGGGTTTCACACCAGTTTAACCTAGACTCTGTACGCCTTTCTGCCAGGTGAACTTGGCTTTGTTTCTTAATCTCACAGAGCCTCAGTTTTTAATCTTTATTGGGATTTTGGTTCCTAACCAGTAGAGTTATTGTGAAAATTAAAGGAGAGAGAACATCTGAACATATCAACCATCATGCTTGGCCCATTGACGTTAATTAATAAATGTTGGTGCTTTATCTCTCTCTCTCTCTCTCTCTCTCTCTCTGTCTCTCTCTCTCTCCTGTGTCCCCTCCACTTCTCCATTGATCTGATTCATAGTGATCTTTTTCAAATCACCAGCGAGGAGACAGAATAATGACCTCTAAGTTTTTCTTTGTGTGTGTGTGTGTGTGTTTAGCAAGGGATTTCCTTCTCTTTTGCTGGTTTCTGTAGATCAGCAAGAAGCAGCTTGGCTTACATGTTAAAATGAAGGTCATAATAGGACTTAGCACATGTGATTGTTGGTAGGAGAAATGCTTAGCACAGGATATGGTTCATGGTTCGATGTAACACATGAGAACTGCTATTATTATGATTTATCATCACCATCATTGTCATCATCCTCTTCACACTGCATTGACCAGATCAACAAGGAGTGGGTATAAAATGGAGTTGAATAAAGCATCTTTTATTCCCTGGGATAATTACAAAGACCAAGTAATTATGAATGGTTTTAACCTCCAAATCTTAGTTATTATTGGCAATCTCCTGCCCTACCTATCTATATAACAAATCGGAAGGTAGGCAGCTGTGCAAATCACCTCTTTCCTCTGCTCAGCTTCCAACTGTGTGTGTGTGTGTGTGTGTGTGTGTATTTATACCTATATGTAATTAAGTGCAAACCAAATGTGAAGCACCATGCGATGTGCTTTACACAACTATCTTATTTTATTATCAACAATAACCTGTTAGGTAGAAATTATGATCTCCATTTTAGGGATGAGAAAACAAAGGTTCAGAGACATTAAGAAACTTGCTCAAGGTAAGCTAGTAAGATGCAGGACTCGAGTTGGGGCCTGTGTTGTTTCCATGACATTATATTGTTTCTTTATTGATATTTTCTGCCTTGAAATTCTCCTTTGTTTAGTAGGACAGCCTTAGGGAGAGATGGTAGGGAAAACACCATTTATGCGGGGTTTTGTACATTTCCACCACGCTGCTTACTCTCTGTTGCCCCCTGGTGGAATTCTGCTGCCTCTGCATTGTCCTAGCTGGGACACTTGGCTTGATTTTCTTATTCCTAAAGTAGTAATAGGAACTGGACTTCGTAAGGTTGCTGTAAAGATTAAATAAGAGGATGTGTGTGAATGGGCTTTGTAAAGTCAGAAAACATAGGCATTTGGTAAGACATTAAGCAAGCCCGTGTTCCCCTGACTTCTGTGACAGGCTGTGGCCTCTTCTACTCATGAGCCAAGGATGTTTGATCTTGAACCAAAAAACTGCTAAAGCCTCAGGGTTTTTCTGAGTTTTGTCTCTAGCTATCTGGGGGTCAGGCACTGGGGAGAAATGTGAAAAATAGTAAGTGAGCAATGTCATTTTATTTATCCAGGCCGGGCGCGGTGGCTCAAGCCTGTAATCCCAGCACTTTGGGAGGCCGAGACGGGCGGATCACGAGGTCAGGAGATCGAGACCATCCTGGCTAACACAGTGAAACCCCGTCTCTACTAAAAAATACAAAAAACTAGCTGGGCGTGGTGGCGGGCGCCTGTAGTCCCAGCTACTCGGGAGGCTGAGGCAGGAGAATGGCGTAAACCTGGGAGGCGGAGCTTGCAGTGAGCTGAGATCTGGCCACTGCACTCCAGCCTGGGCGACAGAGCGAGACTCCGTCTCAAAAAAAAAAAAAAAAAAAAAAAAAAAATTTATCCATTTTCCAATATCCCTGTGAATGCATGTATGTATGCATGTGTACGTATCTGTCTATCTGTGTCCTTCTGAGAGTTTTACCTTTTTAAAGATGAGAACTCTAAATAAATGAATGGCAGCATTGCAGGTGGTAGAGTGGGCGTTCTCTGACAGCTTCTGAACCAGGAAATAGACAAAAGCCTTCTTTATGTACATCTGGCCATTCCTAAATGATTGTACATTTAAGTTATTTTTTTCTGGTGCTTTTCAGTGTTGTGGAGAAAAGCAGTGGGGAGACTGGAGGCCTCACTTGGCTGTGATTCTGTCAAATCAGGCTGGGGACCCGGAGCTGTATCAGCGTGCGATTGTTGCCATGGGTGACACTCTGGGTAAGCGACACCAGCATTGACCCGCCCTTCCCCTCCCCTCCCCAGCTCCTCCCTGTCCAGGCCAGCTTTAAACATCCTGCTCTTAGATTCTCAGATTCTAGGTAGGGCCAGAGTCTATGCCCCAGGCTTTTCCTGGACCCAGGAGCCTCCATGTTTTGGGGAAAGTAACTCCAGGGAAATGCATGTCCTTCTTGTCTCTCTGTTTCGCAGAATTTCTGCTGTGAGTGAATGCAGGCCAGGCCCCTGAGACTTGGTGTTCTGCTGCTGTAGGAGTCTGCTCTGAGCAGCTGATTTTTCTAGCCCTGGGTCAGATTCCCCTGTGGATGGAGTTAACGCATAGGACACCTTGCCTCCTGTTGCTGTAAATTTCTCAGTGACCCAGTTCAATCAGATAGGAAATTCTGTTTTTGCCTGAACCACTCTGGGTTAACCCTGTAGTCTTTCTTTCTATCATCTCTCTGTGAATGTGGCCTTATAAACACTTAGGGACTATTGAATGTTCCAGACCAGTGGTTCTCAAATTTAGCCAAGAAGCAGAGCATCTAGAAATCATGGTGCTCCCATGGGGCTCTTTAAACTATTGCTCTGTTAAACTTAAATAGCTATGGTAAGGTTGTGCCAAGTCATAGGGAGACCCTGCAGCACCCTGAGTAGAAGGGAACTAATGTTTGTTGAACCCTTCTTGGGGGCCAGACACTGTGCTAGGTATTGTACCTAGTTGAATTAACTCAATTTTGAGGCAGCGGAAAATGTATGGGAGAACATTTCAAAACATGTTGGTAATTAATGTGATTTTTATGTTTGACTTTAGCAGGGAAAACAATGGTGCTCCAGGAAGCCTAGTTTAAGAATGGCGACTCCCAGTAGTCGCCTTCTTTGCTCAGGTGCAGGCATTTCAAACTCATTTTTCACCCTCAGGAAAGACTAAAATGTTCAGAGAATTCCTCATCAAAAATCCTTTAGGAAGAAGGTGAAATCGTGCCTTATTCTGGCTGAAGAGAAATGTAACGTCTGAGGCCAAACGGGCCGGTGGGAGGAGTGGGGTTTAGGGGTCTGTGACTCATGTTATGAAAGGCTCATTCATTTAGTCCCATGTGGCTTCTCCCCTCTGACCCCGGAGGCCACTCTTCCATCTCTCTCCTATCCCACCCAGATGATGGGCCCCCACACGGGTGTGCTCCGGGACTGGGTCTTGTTCTCTTCCTCCTGCAGCTGGGAAGGGGCTTGTGGAGGCAGCTCACTTCTGTTACCTCATGGCTCATGTGCCCTTTGGCCACTACACCGTGAAGACAGATCATCTGGTCTTGCTGGGCAGCAGCCACAGGTATGTGACCTGGGAGAAAGGAAACAGGAAGGACATTTTCCAAGGGATTGTTTTAGCCCTTGTTGGGTTTTATGAATCCATTTTTCCTTTCCTCATGTGAATTTCAGCTTCCACTGGCTCCCTATCTGGGATTGTTACCTGTGCAGGTCTGTGCAAGGAGACGCCCCGTGGGCCCCATGTTACAGCATCAGCGGGGGTCTCAGGCCCTAGGTCTTGCTCTGCAAAGAGGTGGGCTGATGCCTTTGTGTAGTATTGTGTCCTTTGGCCACTAGGTGGCACCCTGGCTCCACAAGCTGACTTTGTTCCTTAAAAAAACCAATTATGTGTGGAGGCTTGTGGGTTGGTCTTAAGCAGCCCTGGGCCTGTTCTGAGAGCCCGCCCTGGGCAAAACTGGATAATGGAAGAAGTTTATGTTTAGTCTCTCTTTGGGGCCCTAGCATCCCTACAATGACTTGGTGCACAAGCTACTTAGAGTCCCACTGGTGACATTCTCTGTTGGCCATAGCATTAGGCTTTTCCTGCAGGAGGCCCTTGGTCAGCTCCCAGTGAATGAATGCACAGACAGAACGATTCGCTCCCTAGTGGCCTTCCCTGTTCTGTATCTCTCTATCCCCCTCCCCATACGCATTAAGAGTCACTAAGCTCTTACGCTGTGCCAGGCATTTTCTTTGCACTATTTCCTTTAATTATTACACATTTACCCTATGAAGAAGTGAAGTCAAGCAAAGATTTCAATCGTACTCATGGAGGAGGGAAACCGAGGCACAGGAAGATGAAATAACTTGTCTCAGATGGTACAGCGAGGGTGTGGGTGAGTTGGACTCCAAATCCAGGCAGTCAGGCTGCAAAGCCCTTTTAACTGTTGCACCACACTGCCTACCGCTGAGGCAACATACCCAGCTCATTGCCTGTTCCTTCCAGGTCCAGGTCTCTGATAGCACATGGCTAGCTTGTCAAAGAATCCCCTCTGTGCCAAATGTACAGTAAGTGTGTGGGCTCATATGTCTCCCCTCCTATGTTTATGTTGGTTTATGTTGAATGAGGAAATTCCTAGAAATAAAGTCCTACCCCGCAGGAATAACCTGGTGATTGTGATTTTAAACACCATGGCGAGCTGTTGATGGGAGAAATTTTGGGTCACATGAGACTCTTGTGCCCCCCACCACCTGCCCCGACCAGATCACACTCACTCAGTCCCCATCCTCACTGGTGGAATGAACATCCAATGTACAGACGCTTGTTCGATTTTCTGGCTCAGCAGTCCTCACCTGCTCTGCCATGCCTTTTGGTCTCAGTGCTCCTGGGGTGTTACATGGCTCCCCTCTTTTGTGTGAGTTTGCTCAAACTAGGGGTGCTCTTTACAGGTACATGACAGGCTTTATGGGCATGGGGGCCAGCTCTCTGTGTGTTTAAGAGGAGGGCCCAGTGCCCTTCGAGGTAGCCTGCCTTGAGTTACCCTTCAGCAAGAAGGCAGGCGACGCCCTCTTTCCGCAGCCTCTGCCTCCCAGCGCCTCTGGTGCAGAGTTCTGTTTTGTTCCTTCCTCAGCCTCAAGGAGGGAGAGGGAGAGGGAGAGGAGGTGAGACACTCATTCTGGGAGCCCAGAGTCTCTTTCTTCTCTTGCAGCCGCTGCAGGGCTCAGCCCAGGAGGGAAGCTCCTCCATGAAAGGCTGCAGCTGGTGTTTGGCGATCCACTAGGATTTAATTCCCGTGTGCCCCACACCTCAATCTCTTTCATTGTTATTCCCTGGTTTTAGTCAAGAGTTTTTGAAATTTGCAACAACTGAGGCAATCCAGAGGACGGAAATCTTCGAGTACTGCCAGATGCTGGGCCGCCCCAAATCCTTCATCCCTTCTTTCCAGGTAACTGAGCCCAGATGAGGCCACCACTGTCACTGTCAGGCAGCTGTAGGCAGCTGTATTTCCAGCTTTGCTTTTTGGCACTTAGTACCTAGGGCTAAGTTATCACTGAACTTTTCCTCATTAGCTTAAGCGTGGGAGGGTGTAGGATTTCTTTTTATGTCCCCTAAAGGTCTGCGTTTTATAATACAAAGGTAAAACCTTGCAGAGGCCTCTCTGCTGGTGGCTCCTGCCTGACTGCGGACGTTTGAACATCCTGCCTGCCGCCCTGGCCTTTGCCTCACTCCTGCTGTCAGCTCCCTCTCCCCGTCTCTCCAGACAGCTCTCCCTTCTTCTGAGCCCCTGCAGCGGTCCTGTGGGAGGGAGTGGGAACGCAGGCCCAGCCCAGTGGCTGCTCACCCTCCCTCTGCTCCACGCTCCTTCTCTGGCCTCTTTTGAACTCCTCTGTCCTCTACCTCTGGACATCCCTCTGTGCTCAGCCCTGGCCCTCACTCCTCTTCGTCCCTCTCAGGGCATCAGCTGTGCGGTTGGTGACCATGCTGTGGTTCCTGCCCTGTCTTCGCAATGTTTCTCCATGATGCCCTTGTCACCTTACATTCGTTAAGACCAGTGCTGACATCGTGCCCTCCTCTGTCTAAATCCTCTGTGAGCTCTGACGTCCAGCACCATCCCTTCCTCCATGCAGGCTCCCCGGACCACGCCTATGAGTATGACTGAGATGGCAGCCTTCAGTGGTCTCGGCTGTAAAATGGGATGACAGTGGTGCTTTGTAATGGAGCTGGCATGAAATTGAGTTAGTTTCTCTAATGCACAAGAACAGCGCCTGGCACACAGCAACTGCTGTCAGTGTTGAGGCCATGGCAGGCACAGTGTGGCTCCCACAGCTGAATCCAGGGGCCCCCACTGACATTGAAATCACACTGTCTTGCGTTTTCTTGCCTTTCATGCACGGGTACCTTACCTTCCTACCTTAGTTATCTTCTTTAGGTAGAGACCTTTTCCAGCAATGCCTTGTTTCTCTTCAGTGCTTGGTGTCGAGGGTGCACACAGCAGCAGCAACAACAACAATTACAACAACATGCACACACAACGCAAAACCTTGAAAGTGAATTCCTGTGTCATAGAGAAATGGCCCAATTAGCATCTTCTCTTCTTTTTCTTTGAAGTTCTGGGATACGTGAGCAGAATGTGCAGGTTTGTGCAGGTTTGTTACGTAGGTATATATGTACCGTGGTGGTTTGCTGTACCTATCAACCTGTCATCTAGGTTTTAAGCCCCACATGCATTAGGCATGTGTCCTATAGCATCTTGTTTTTTTTAAGGGCTTTGCCAAAGACTCACCTTTTCCAGCAAAACCTTGCCTGATGAGCTCCTCTTTGCAGTTCCTCGACCAGCTCTTTGGTCTCCTTTTTTTTCTCTTCTTTATTCATCCCAACTCTCCGTTATTTTGGTGCTGCTTGGGGCTGATATTAGTAATGAGATTAGCTACTTGATTGAATGTGCTCTGTGTGCCTGGCATTGTGGCATTATACTTCTTGTGTATTGTTTCAAATCCTGTGATGTAGGCCTGATTAAAACCCTTTTACAAAAGAGAAAACGGAGGCCCGGAAGGGTTACATGCTGTCGCCCCACATCTCTTGCGTGCTGTTTCTTCTCAGTACTTCACCTGAATTATCTCATTTAATCTCCATAACAACCAAAGGCGTAGGTAGTAGTAGTAGTCCCATGTAGTAGAGAGGAAACTGAGGCACAGAGAGATGAGGTAACTAGCCCAATGTCTCACAGCTCACATGGAGCTTTTATGTGAACTTGGGTCTGTCTGATACTAAAGCCCTCACACTTGCTCCTGCCCTGCCACTCATGCTTTCATGAGAGTTTAGTTGTTTTTCTCAGTAAGCTCTCTCCATTAACTTTATGCCCTTTGCACTAGGGTCTATTTTTGCTTCTTTTTTCTCTTTCTTTCTTTCTTTCTTTCTTTCTTTCTTTCTTTCTTTCTTTCTTTCTTTCTTTCTTTCTTTTTCTTTTTTTGAGATAGAGTTGCTCTGTCACCCAGGCTGGAGTGCAGTGACATGATCTCGGCTCACTGGAACCTCTGCCTCCCGGATTCAAGCAATTCTCCTGCCTCAGCCTCCTGAGTAGCTGGGACTACAGGTGCATGCCACTATGCCAGCTAATTTTCGTATTTTTCGTAGAGATGGAGTTTCGTCATGTTGGCCAGGCTAGTCTCGAACTCTGGACCTCAAGTGATCTGCCTGCTTCGGCCTCCCAAAGTGCTGGGACTACAGGCGTGAGCCACCGCACCCAGGCTATTTTTGCTTCTTTTAATGTTTGTCTTTTGCCTGGTCCTGTGCCTGTACATCAGGCTCTCTGGATATGTGGGCTACCCAATAAATAAGGACTCCAGTGCACTTTGCACGGTGACCAGCACCTAGGAAGGTTGAGCAGATGGGACTCCTGTTCTTTTCTCTGTAATGCAGGAACTGCAGGCTGGATTTGGAGTTGTGCCTGCGCATAGATAAAATGCTCCAAATGGCACAAGCCTCCTGATATTTGGATGCCAGAGTTAGCGGAAGCTGACAGTCAGCTGACTTCCAAGAAGTCTTATCTACATTTCTCTCTCTCTCTCTCCCTGCCTGGATGGACTAGTCACTGACTCGTTTCCCTTCACAGGTGTATAAGCTCCTTTATGCTTCCCGTCTGGCAGATTATGGCCTCGTGTCCCAGGCCTTGCATTACTGCGAAGCCATTGGTGCAGCTGTCTTGAACCAGGGAGAGAGCAGTCACCCTGTGCTATTAGCGGAACTCATCAAGGTGAGCCTCTCAAAGGGTTCTGTGCAGTTGTTTTATCTTCACTATTCAGAGAAAGCCATTGTAGAGCAGCTTAGACTCTACATTTCATCTTCTTTGAACCTGCCGTAAAATTGGAGCCCACGGCCGTCTTTGACCACGTATGCATGCCCAGATACGATAAGCAGAGGCCCAACACTACACAAAGAAGGATGCTCTCTGGGTGGGCGGTGGTGGGATTGGAGACTGGAAACCATGTCGGTGCTACTTGAGAAATTCATTTTTGCATCTGCTTTTCTGGTACAGTAAAAATACATGCTATGGTGAACTATCCTAATTATAAAAGCTGGCCTTAGAAAATATATTTTAGTGATTAAAAGAGTAAATGATCCTTATTAAAATGCTTTTAAATGCATGGAATATTTTATCACATGTGAGATACATTTAAAATAGAAAACAAAAACATATCAACCTTTAGTTCCTAGGGAAGAAAACAACAATCAAGCAAATAGTTGTTTCAATTAATTGAAGAAAACCCATTAGCTAGAGAGTAAAAAAGCAGCCTACCCTTAAATTTTTGTTTTGCCTTAGATGAGGCCCAAGTGCTGGATTCTTTAACGTATAAAAATTTGTGGTGGTGAGCCTCCCCATTCCCTGAAGTTTCTGCCAACAGGTTGATGGTTGCAAGGAGCTCAGAATGAATGACTAGAAAAGTTTTGGTAACTAAAACTTGTTTATGGAATAAATCCTTGAAATACAAAGTAACATTAGCATCACCTGGGAGCGGGTTAAAAGTGCAGACTCTTCACCCCTGCCCAGAAGTATGGAATCAGAATTAGCATTTTAACAAGTTTACAATTAGAATTCAAACAAAATTTGTATGTACACCTAAGTTTGAGAAACACTGTTACAGAGCAGACAGCTTTGCAGAGAAATGAAGCTGAGTAACTGTTTCTCCTCATACTTTATTTAGAATCTAACACCCAAGTCGGGTTAATTATTTATGTTGCAATTTTGGAAGGATGTCTGCTGAATTAGCTATTTTTCGATTATTTTTTATAATGTAATTTACAAGTGAATTAAGGCTCTCTTTCTCCTTTTTCCTTGTTTTCTCTTCCCTGTTGTCTTTCCGTTTCTCTTCCCTCTCTCTCCTCTCCTTTCTTTTACTTTCTGCCCCTAACCCATCTGGAAACCTGGCACAGCTAGCAGAGAAACTGAAGCTGTCAGATCCTCTGGTTTTAGAAAGACGCAGTAGAGACAGGGACCTAGAGCCAGATTGGCTAGTGCAACTTCGGAGGCAGCTGGAGGTGAGTGGGGCTGGAGCCAGGGCAGTGGTGGGGGGTGGGTGTCGGCCTTTGTTTCCCTCCTCCCTCCCCTAGACATGGAACAGGTAGGCGCTGACATTAGCAAGTCCCTGGTCCCCATGCCTCGCCACGGTCTCTTCCATCACCCATGAGGCACAGTTGGTGTCTGGGGAAGGGGTGGGACTCAGCTTCCTTGCCACTGCTTGTCCCTGTGTGGAAGCGTTTTCCTATGTTCACATGTGACACGTTGGGGCGCTCTTCCCAATCACTCTTGCCACCCTTCCCTGAGGCCCCAGAGAATATGTTTCATGACCATCAAAGCTTCCCCATCTCTGCTAGGAACAATGGATCACAGTGGACCAGTGTCACTTTCATGTAACGTGGGGCAATTGCTTAAAAGTCTTCCGGGCCTTTTCTTTGTTGTTCTGACAATCGCAAAAGCTGCTGGTTGTAATTGGAACAGTAATTGGAACGGGGCCTCCTCCATTTTCTTTTCCCCATTCTGCTCTGAAGGAAAGACAGGGTGGATTTTTTAAAGCACACCAAGCCTTACCCCTTCTATCTGCTGCACGTGCTGAGGCCTACAGTTTAGTTCTTTCCATGCGCTCCTTCCTTCAGGGGAGGGTGGATGACTCTGGTCTCCAGCTGTCTCTGCCTGGTCTGGGCAGAGTTGGAAGCCCCATCCACATGACCCCCCAGGCCCCTAAGCATACAAGTGTTTCCCTTACCTTGTCATTCCCACTGGAAGTTTCTTTTTGGCTTAAGTTTTGAATCACTTTGTTTCTCTGTTCTTGTTTTTCCTTTGTGTTGCTTAAAAGGAATTTTAATTTATTTTAAATAGCAAAAGACAGCAGGAGACACTGGGGATCCTCATCCTACTCGCTCAGCTATTTTGGGAGCCAGAGGAACAACAACAGGTACCCCAAATGATGAACTGAGCATTACATAGCTGACGCTCAGGATCTGATTCTACGAGACAAAGTAATTTACAAAATCACTCGCCCTTCCCTTCCCAGGGTGCCTGCCTTGCCTGTGTAAATCCACCCCGTTGTCCAGGCGCCTCCTCCACACAGCTCCTGCCAGCCTCACACATCCCCGACACTTCTAAATTCCCTCAGTCTGAGAGCGTCTGCTTCATGATTCAGGTTTTTAAATACCTGAGTGTTTTTTGTGTTGCACTGTATTGTTAGCCAATTCTTTCTCCTGTGTTAACTTCTCTTCAGCTGGATACATTTCTTGAGTCCAGAGATTGTGGTTCATCGGTATCATATGTTAGTGTTGGGGATGTCGAAAGTCCTTAAGAGTTTTGAGCTGGCAATTACCAGATGACTGTGGAATAAGTATGTTTCAATGTTTTCACGGCATCTCTATTCTTCCTTTGGGATGCTTCCCAATGGTGGGTTGGCAGGCACCATATCCCTGGTTAACTCTGTACTCTTTCCCCAAGTTCCCCCAGCAGTAGGGTCAGTAAAGGGCCCTCGTCTCTTCCCAGCCCTGTGTCCTTCCTCAGGCATGAGCAAAGGGAAGGGAGGGCAGGGCAGGCCTTGGCTTCTGTTTCTCACTGTGTAGCAGGATCTGTAAAGGTGGAGGGTGGAGGAGAGCTAGGCTGGGTGCCTGTAGATGTTGCTTCCCCACAGCCCTGACTCCTGGTGTCCAATGGAGCAGGCGGGTCGGCCACCCATGCCAGTCCTGTGACCAGTCATGTTATAGGTCCACACCTTAGTTTATGCTACCAATCAGGTCTTTTCCAGGGCAAATGTACTCTGATTCTGTAAGAACAAAGCCATGATTTCTGTGATCTGGTTTGGGTTTTTAGCTGGAAGCTTTCTAAGTTTTAAATACCCAAGTCCATTAGGAAGTCCTTACAGAAGAAATAATTTATCAAAAATTAAAAAGATGTGAGTTAGATAGGATGGTAATTTCAGCCCTCCCAACCCACTGGCTAGAGGCTCAGAGATCATACAAGGTAGTGTTAACTTAAAAAAAAGGTCATATAATGTGTACATTCGGAAAGGAGACTTTATTTCTTACAAAGGGTTCCAGCCTGCAAGGTGGCCATCCCACAGGCTGGGAAGTATAGCCAGGCACTTTGAGGGAAGGAGAGGTAAGACAAGAATTTAAGTTGAATGGGTTGATCAAACATGCGTATTTAACACGTTATAGGAGGAGCTGTGACTGTTCACGAAGGAGATCCTCACACATGCCTAATGAGCTAACGTGCATGTAACACACGACCCATGTTCACCTTGGGGTGGAGACTTATCCTTTAAGCATATTACAATTAGGCCTTACCTGTCAAAAGGTCTTTTCGGGACACAGAAGCACTCAAGTGGGGACCCTCTGTAAACTGGCCAGACCCAGTTCATGGTTGGTGGTCTTCTTATCTGGAGAAAGTTACTGAAATCAGTCTTGTCTAATCAAAGCTGTGGTTATGGCTGATGGAACAGAGGCTCATTTAGTCAGCATTTGCGAGCGGAATGAATTGTAATTGTTTTAACATTGCTCATCTCAAGGCCAGTGCTTGCTGAGCTGCTAGAGAAAAAACCTCGTGGCCATGAGAACACAGTTTATTCTTTTTTTTTTTGAGGCGGAGTCTCACTCTGTCGCCCAGGCTGGAGTGCAGTGGCCGGATCTCAGCTCACTGCAAGCTCCGCCTCCCGGGTTGACGCCATTCTCCTGCCTCAGCCTCCAGAGTAGCTGGGACTACAGGCGCCCGCCACCTCGCCCGGCTAGTTTTTTGTATGTTTTAGTAGAGACGGGGTTTCACCATGTTAGCCAGGATGGTCTCGATCTCCTGACCTCGTGATCCGCCCGTCTCGGCCTCCCAAAGTGCTGGGATTACAGGCTTGAGCCACCGCGCCCGGCCAGAACACAGTTTATTCTTAAGGTGCGGAACTTAACCGTTGCCTGGCAGGGCTTTAGGTTCTGTGTATAATTTGGTATCTTATGGCCACCAAGCCATAAGATCTGTTAGTCTTAAGATCTCGCTTTTAACATTAATGCTGGTCAGTTGTGTCTGAACTACAAAAGAGAGGGGGTATAATGAAGGGTGTCTCACCTCCCATCCCGTCATGGCTGGGAACTCAGTTTTAAGGTTTTCTGGGGTCCCCTTGTCCAAGAGGGGGTCTGTTAAGTCAATGGAGGGGCTTAGGATTTTATTTTTAGGGTACACTAGTGAAGGAAACAATTCTGTAAACAGCAATGAGGGTGTTACCATCATCTGTGTTTTACTTGTCATCACGTTACTGGAAGCCACATTAGATAGCTTGTCCTTGTGACTGCTTTCCAAAGCAGACATGAGCAGGAATGTTTCTGGTGTGATCAGTATGCAAATGCCACATTTCAGGTCTCACTTCTTTACCTTCGTTCTATGTCCTTAGAAAACACTTTCTACCAGGACTTTTCTGGATGTCAAGGTTACTCTGAAGCCCCTGGGTACCGCTCAGCTCTGTGGCTGACGCTTGAGCAGACCTGCCTGCACCAGCCCAGCCCACAGCAGCCCCTCCCTCTCCAGCCGGGCTCCTACCCAGCAGGAGGGGGTGCAGGGCAGACAGGGGCACCAATGCCTCTTTACTCAGTTCCTGAGATCCACCTACCAGGAACTGGCAGCAGCGTGGCAGTGACAGAGGCCCCTGGAGGAACAGTCTGGGAGGAAACGCTGCAGACACACCTGGGCCCTGGTAAGACCTGGCAGCTAGGGTGGCCACGTTGAGTATAGGGTCTGGGTAGGGAGGAAGCAGGAAAGGGAGGTGCTGGGACCAGTCAGAGGAGGTTGGGTTGGAGCTGGGAAGGACACAGATGCGGGGGTATGTGCCTGTTACCGAGGGCCTGCTAGTTTTCAGCCACTATACTGGTGCTTTGCATGTATCTGAAGGAGATTGCTGTCTTCCAGCCCGGTCCACATCTCCTCTGGGTACAGCAGGGCAAATGGAGCCACACCTGCCATACAAATGATTACATAGTTTCTAGGAGAGAGATTACAGGATGGAGAAATAGAGGCCAAGTTCTCTTTCTCCAATCATCCTGCACCCAAAAGCTTACTATCAGGGTCTCCAGCAGAAACCCATGTGTCTGTCTTGGTCCCGAGTTTTTTCAGGCTCATCAGACCTTTGACAACAATGGCCAAGTATGGGTGAGCAATGCTGAGCGATGCCAGGGAGATGCTGGAAGTCACCTAGAATGATTAGATCTTAGACCTTCCAGGATTAGGTCCTGTCCAAGATGAAGGCTCAGATGGAGAGGAAGGTGGTGGAGGATCCCTGTGACCTCGCTTGATGTTGTTCTGATTTCCAAGATTCCTGAAGAGTGGCTGTGGAAGTAGAGGATGAGTTGAATAGCATGTCCTGGGGTGGCTGGTATTGAGCTGAGCCATGTGAGCGTTCTTTGTATTTGCTGTGATTGGCTTGGGCTTATGGACTCGGAGCTTCTGCTGCAGTTAAGAAAGCTGATTGTGTCCCAGTTACTCTTCTTCAAGATAGATGGGAAAAGCACAACTTCCCATTGCTATTTCCATTTCTGTTTGTGACTCAGGAGAGAACACAGTGTCTCAAGAAACCTCCCAGCCTCCTGATGGCCAAGAGGTCATTTCCAAAGCAAAGGTGAGAGCACACAGCATAAAAGATACCACTGCCCACTCAAACGCTTCTGGTTTTTACCAGTTGCCCTGGTTTCTTGGCCACATGCAAGCTCCTCCTCAGCATTACAGCAGCTTTCTCTTCCACATCTCGCCATGCCTCTTCCTGTACCAACTCCTGGGAGCTGGGCGGGAGGCTGTGTTCTTGTTTACACTCAACCCCACCAACCTATGTCCATGGGGTAAGAGGGAGCAACTGAGCTGGTTTGTTTTGGCCTCTCAGATCTCTGTTACCTCTGACATCTTCTCAGTGCTGCACAAAGTGCTTGCCATACCCTGTCCTGCCATGGAAGACTGTTGATATTTCCTTGTTTTAATTTTTACTTGGCTTTATTTCAAAGAAAGATCTGTGGTAGCTGTGACAGTGCCTGCCTCTGTCTTTTCTCCTCAGTTAGGCTCTAAGGTCCTGGAGGTGACCATGTCTGATGAATCATTCTCTCTAGCTCTGATTGAACACACCCCTGCCCTCAGCAATGGGCAGTGTTGGTCCCAAACCTCAGGCGTTCTCCAGCTTCTCCTGGTTGGAGGGTTACATCCTGTAACTTTTAAAGTAGAAAACAGGGGTACAGGTCTTAACAAACTTCTATGGTTTTCGTTTTTTTTTTTTTCCTGACTGAAAAGTAGTACATTATTGTTGTAGAAAAATCTAAAAGTGAAGTATCATATAAAGAATCAAATATCACTCAATCCAACAGTCAAAGTGTTTTCTTTTCTTACACTATTTTCTGTATATGCATATGTATACACACATATATGTATGTCTATATATACATTATACACATATACATGTTTTTAAATGGCTAAGAACATATGTATGCAAAGCTTTATTTCCTGTTACTTAACACTATATAATGAGATTTTTCTATGTCATTCATAAATATGATTTTTTAAATTATACTTTATGTTCTAGGGTACATGTGCACAATGTGCAGTTTTGTTGCATATGTATACATGTGCCATATTGGTGTGCTGCACCCATTAACTCGTCATTTACATTGGGTATATCTCCTAATGCTATCCCTCCCCCCTCTCCCCGCCCAACAATAGGCCCTGGTGTGTGATGTTCCCCTTCCTGTGTCCAAGTGATCTCATTGTTCAATTCCCACCTATGAGTGTGAACATGTAGTGTTTGGTTTTCTGTTCTTCTGATAGTTTGCTGAAAATGATCATTTCCAGCTGCATCCATGTCCCTACAAAGGACATGAACTCATCCTTTTTTATGACTGCATAGTATTCCATGGTGTATATGTGCCACAGTTTCTTAATCCAGTCTGTCATTGATGGACATTTAGGTTGCTTCCAAGTCTTTGCTATTGTGAATGGTGCCGCAATAAACACATGTGTGTATGTGTCTTTATAGCAGCATGATTTATAATCCTTTGAGTATATACCCAGTAATGGGATGGTTGGGTCAAACGGTATTTCTAGTTCTAGATCCTTGAGGAATGGCCACACTGTCTTCCACAATGGTTGAACTAGTTTAGACTCCCACCAACAGTGTAAAAGTGTTCCTGTTTCTCCACATCCTCTCCAGCACCTGTTGTTTCCTGACTTTTTAATGATCGCCATTCTAACTGGTGTGAGATGGTATCTCCTTGTGGTTTTGATTTGCATTTCTCTGATGGCGAATGATGATGAGCATTTTTTCATGTGTCTGTTGGCTGGATAAATGTCTTCTTTTGAGAAGTGTCTGTTCATATACTTTGCCCACTTTTTGATGGGGTTGTTTGTTTTTTCTTGTAAATTTGTTTGAGTTCTTTGTAGGTTCTGGATATTAGCCCTTTGTCAGATGAGTAGATTGCAAAAATTTTCTCCCATTCTGTAGGTTGCCTGTCACTCTGATGGTAGTTTCTTTTGCTGTGCAGAAGCTCTTTAGTTTAATTAGATCCCATTTGTCAATTTTGGCTTTTGTTTTTATTGCTTTTGATGTTTTAGAGATGAAGTCCTTTCCCATGCCTATGTCCTGAATGGTATTGCCTAGGTTTTCTTCTAGGGTTTTTATGGTTTCAGGTCTAATATTTAAGTCTCTAATCCATCTTGAA